>NW_022111372.1:92949731-92962065 GCF_000313985.2 Echinops telfairi
TGTGAATATCTTTCAGGAGTGTGTGTGTGTGTGTGTGTGTGTGTGTGTGTGTGTGCCCTCCATGCCTACCATAGGCCTTACCTTGTGTGCAACTTCTCAAAGAGGCGTTCCATTGCTCCATCACCTTTCTTTTATTTGGAAACTTGCTTTGGCCTCAGGAAGACAGAACTTTCTCTTGTTCTCTGCTCTATCCTCACTGCCTGGAAGAGTGCCTCGATCCATTGTAGGCGCTCAGTAACTATTGGTTTAATGAAGGAAGGAAGAAAGGGGTGGGGGTGGGGAAAGCCAAGCTCAAGCAGAGCAATGGACTCTCTACCCTCTGTTGCTCCTGGCCACTCTGGAAAGGGGTTAGGAGCATCTGAGGACTGAGAAGTTGGCACCAAGGGCCTTTGCCCTCTGCCCCGGTGGGTAGACCTTTCCTGGTTCCCAGGACCCACCTTATGAGTCAGCTGCTCAGGCTTACTTGGCTTAGTTTTGTCTTTGGCAAAAACTCACTTTGGGAGTCTGGACACATCCAGCTTCATGATATCCTTCACGCTTTGAGACGAATAACTCCTTTTGGCCGATGGACATCAAAGGCAAACAAGTGCTGTCAGCAGGGAGACACTGATTCTGCATGTTCCGGCCCTCGCATGCACCCACAGAGGCTGAGGGAACCGCTTATGCCCAGCTACCCCCTCACTATTCTGGTGGGAATAGTGGACGTGGTTTGCATTGATTAATCAATGTGTGCAAAGCGCTACACCAATGCCTTTGGGGGCATAAAGAGATTCCCAACGATAAGACTCTTGTCTGTCCATCACCAGCCCCTTTGGGGGGAACGCTGAACATGAATGAGACTGGGCTGCACCCTGGAGTCTACAGGAAGCAAGTCAGGCAGCCCAGAGGAGAGCCTTTCAGGTTCACAGTCACAGGCTCAGCCCAGCTTCCTGGGGATGACTTTGGTGCTTAAAGACCAAAGGCAGAAAGTTGTCTTCAAATCCATTCGGGCTCAGGGCCACTCCTGTCCTGGCGGAGCAGAACGGTGCTCCGTGGCTTTCTCAATGGACGGCTTTTCACAGGGAAGTTTCCAGTCCTGTCTTTCCAGGCGCCTCTGGTTGGCCTCTGGGTGGACGTAAACCCCCAGGCTTTGGTCAGTAGCTGCACGTGTTAACTACTGCACCCCCAGGGGCTCCTCTTTAGAAACAGGTGTGATTACATTATAGAACCAAAGTATTACTTCTGAATGCCCGTTCTATGTTGTCCATTGAAGTGATAGTTGAGATGTTTACAAACAGCAGAGAAGCAGGTCTGCTTCAGAATGATTTCATTCAAAGGAGGGCTTATTTCCCAGGATAAATCTCCACTTGGTGGGTCACACCAACTTATCGCCTCATGCTAAGACATCCTCATGGCACAGCGCATCTACTAATCCTGTGTCTGTGGGTCAGGCAAACATGCCTGGGGTGCTCATTTCCCAGTGGAGGGAGGCAGATGGCTGAACAAGGAACCAAACAAGCAGGGTCACCTGTGCTTAGAAGGCAATCAAACCAGATACAGGGGCACAAAGGGAGCCCTGGTTAGTGTTGGACTGCTAACCACAGGTCAGTGATTCAAACCCACCAGCCCCTCTATTGGAGAAAGTTTTGCTTTGTTTTGTTTTTAATGGGCCATGGCTTTAACCCATAAAGATTTACAGCCTTGAAAACCCTAGTAAGTTGCTTTGAGTGAGAATCAACTTGATGTCAGTGCACTTGGTCTTTATTAATGGAACGGAGAAAACACACACACACACACACACACACACACACAACAAGAATAAAGTCAAACAGAGAGGAACCACAATCAAAATGAAAGCAGAAAACCTTAAAAACTAGAACAAAATGAGTCAAAAGGGAGATCAAATGATAATGTGTTGAATTTTAACACAGCTGCATCTGTAATAATCCACTTCCATTTTCCATTGAGGCCCCCTGTGTATTCACCTCAACAACCCTGAGTTAGAAATGGTGTCACCATCTCTACTTGAGAGAAATGGAGAGGCTATGCCACCTGACTACGATCGTGCTGCTGAGGGCCTGAACCAGAGTTCAAAGCTATGCCCTTCACTATGGTTCCATGACACAGCCCAGGGGGTGCTCTGAAATAAGGAGAGGTCAATGGGAGATGGTCTCCCAAGTCAGTTCCTGGGTGTGTCTCCTTTTTGAGGTACTTGAGACTCAGCAAAGACTTCTCAGGACTGTCCAGAGAGACTGCTCCTACCCCAGAAAGTCTGAAACCAAGACCCAGTCGGCAGAAAGTTTGTTCCAGGATGCCACCCCCACTAAGCTTGACCACAGAGCCTCTGCCCTGGTGGCTCCCTCTACCCAGAAGGTGTTCTCCCAGCCTGGACACATATGTCTACCCTTTTCTAGCATTTGGGCCTCGGGGCACATGCCCCCACCTGGGAGCTTCCTTGCTGTCCACCTGGTTGACACCATCGCCTCCCCTACTCGCATCCTCTGTGCTTGTTTCCCTGCTGCTGTTAACAAGTGGACATCAGCTAAGTAACTTCTGACCATACAAACTTACAGCTCTGGAGGCCAGAAATCTGAAACCGTTCCCCCGGTTGTCCCGGGAGCTCTGTTCTTTGTGAGGGTCTGTGGGAGGATCTGTCTCCTTGCCTGTGGTAGGCTTGGTTTTCTGGAGACACAAAACCAGAGATGCTCACATGTGTATGACAGAACTTCCCATCAGGAATGAATTCTGCATCAAGAAAGTGGCCTAGCCCAGTCCAACTGACTATCAAATCCAGCATAGGCAAATATGTAAATCATGACTGGATTAATGGTTTCTCAGGCATCTCTGGCAGGAGAGGTTGGGGGAAAATGGGGAGATGATAATAATGAGTACAAGAGAGAAGAAAATGTTCTAAAATGGATTGTGGTGATGATTGTACAACTCTTCTTAACATGATTGAACTATTGAGTTCTTTGATATGTGAATTATATGCCAATAAACCTTTTTTTTTAAAAGCCATGGAGTGTTTCCATGAGGTTTTGGAAGCCCCCCACATATGTGAGATAATACTGGTCAAGTCTACTATGAATGTCAGTGGTATGTCATAATGAGTTGTGGCTAGGATATGACCGTGTACAGATTCAGTAGATAATACGTGTGTGCACCAGTAGATTTCAGTATGCCGCATGAAGCATTTGCTCCATACAATATTAATTATTATAGACACTGACCAACTTTGCCATCTGACTAAGGTTTCTTGGAAGTCTTTCAAAGAGATGTCCAAGCTAAGGAAAGAAAAATATTAGTGCTAGGACAAGACAGATGCCTTCTTCCCTGCAGCTCCCTGGTCAGCCTCTTCTGGGTGCCACCAAAATGTGACCACCTTGTGCCTTTTCAGCATTTAAAATCCTAATACTGGGAACCTAGAACTAGCCAAGAAGCGATAGCCGACCCCCTCCTCTTAAGAAGCTTAAGCTCAGAGCAAGGCACAAGGCAGTTCAGCAGTTATAAACTGTATGGGTTTCCAACAATTAATTAAAGGAGCGTCAACTTCAGATTTCTTGTTAAGTCATGGGAATGGGGGGAAGCCGAGATCAAACATAGCAGTGGAATCCCTCCTCTCTGTTGTTCCATGTAGGAAATAGGCTTTGGGATTTGCACCACCCAGGGAACATGGGGTTCTCAGTGCACGGACTTCTCCAAAGTATTGCTCCATAGCCTCTGAGCCTGGGCTTTGAGATTAAATCATTTGAAAATGGGCCGCAGGGATTAGAGGGCTGGCCTTTGCTAGGGTGTAAACCACACATGAATTTTTTGGATTTCTGCTTCATGCTGCTGCCTCAGTTTCTATCCTGTCTTTCGCCCTCACTCACTGCCTGCCCTTGCTTTAGCTTCCTCCAGAATCAACCAGAGACTGTAAGGCCCCACCTCCCAGAGGGGGCTGTGGGGGCTGAACTAAAGGATGTGTGCACATAAGCTCAGGGCCTGGTTGTGTCTTGGTGCTCCCTAATTCTCTTCCCCGTCCGCTTCGGTCTTTCTGACCATCGCATAGACGGTGGCTGTGAGAAACCTTGCAGTAAGCAATGTTCAGAGGCCCTCGAACATCCCCCTGCACCAGGTGACCATTAGCACATCACTTGGCTTCTGAAGCAGCACAGAGAGATGGATTCTGGGCAAGAGTCCAGGTTGCGGCCAAGCTGAGAAGGCTGATTTTTGGTCAGCTGCTCTCCTGGCCTTCAGATCCCTCCCTAAGGCCCAAAGATTGATATTGTCCTACAAAGAAGGTGGGCCCTTCCTTCCTGCCTCATTCTGACCCTCCCCAGACCCCTCGCCATCTCCAGTTGAGGCCGGAGAGTTTAACACACAGCTGGTTCTGGGTGGATCCAAAAGCTAGGGCAGTGCTAGTGGGGGATGTCCGTTTCCAAGGCAACGGCCCAGTTGTTTCTAATGACCCCTGGACCACACAGCCCCAGAAATGAGCCAAGCCTTTAGAGGGCGGCTTCACCTTGGGATGTCTGGCTGGAGCCCTACTGTGGTGGGAGGTTCGGATCTCACGCTAGGATGGACCCTGAGGGAGGTCGGGAGAAAGTGAGCCAAAGATAGCTCATCTCCTCTTGTTACCTCCAGGCTCCTCCCTCCTCTTACCTCAGGGCCTCTCCTCCTCTCAGACTGCACTGCTGGGCAGTCAGGGGAGGGGTATGGGGCTCCTATTTTAGGAATAGTAGAAAAAATCTCTTAAGGGAAAATGAACTCAAGATTCCTAGCTTTAGGATGGAAGTACATTCTGAATTGGCTGCTTTAGCCTTTTCATATGCAGCAGAGCAAGGAAAGACCTTTGGTGCCTAATTACCAAATGCAAAGAGACTGCTACTGAGTGGATTCCCAATCATAGCAACCCTTCAGGAGAGGGTAGATCTACCCCCTGGAATTCCCAAGGCTGTCAGTGTGGTTGAAGGCAGACTGCTGTATCTTTCTCCCACGAATGGCTGACGGGTTTGGTTAGCAACTAAGTGCTTCAGCAGTGCACCACTAGTATTCCTTTCCAAACCAAACCCACTACCACTGAGCCAACTCTGAGTCACAGCAGCCATGTGGAACAGAGTGGAACTGCCCTCCTAGGGTTTCTGAGACTTTACACCTTGACAGCAGCAGAAAGTCTTACCCGTTTCTTAAAGAGCACCTGGTGAGTTTGAATCAACCTTGCAGTTAACGGCCCAATGCCTAGCCCATACCACCAGGGCTCCTTGGTGACTAATTAAACCCAAATCTTTTGCTGTTCAGTTGAATTCCAACTCACAGTTGTCCTAGAAGACCAGGTGGAAGTGCCCCACAGGGTTTCTAAGGCTGTGAATCTTCCGGGAAGCAGACCACCATGGATTTGGCCCATGGCATAGAGCAGAGGTTTGAATCACTAACCTTGTCAGTTGGCTAAGTGCTTTATCACTGTGATACCCGGGCTCCTTTGGTGACAGATTCATTAGGAATCTGACATTTGTCACTCTAGCAGCCCCTAAGTCAAGATCCCAATCTCTTGCTGGCCAGCCCCACATCCTGCCAGATTTGCGCTGCAGGCCTGTGCTTCTCGACATCTCTTTCCCATTCTCTCCACAGGCTTCTCACGCTGCCCAGGGGTTTCACCTTTAAACCTGTGCAATCATGCTGGGGTTTGCATACCCGGGAACTGGGTGCACTGGAAAACTATCCTCCTTTTTCATGGGCTTCCTTATTTCCTCTCATATTAACTAAGCAGGTTTGAGGGAGCTTCAAAAAACTCATGGGCAAAGGGAATTAACAAAAAATGGAATTTTTATATGAACATATTTTTTTAGGGTTTCCAAAATTAACATTTTAAAATCATTTTATTAGGAGCAATTACAGATATTATTATAATCCATAGTTCCATTAGATCAAGTATAATTATACAATTGCTACCCTCATCATTTTCAAAACATTTTCTTTTCTTCTTGAACTCCTTGATGTCAGCTCCCCTTTGTCCCCTCCCTCCCCCAGCCTACCCCCTACTGAACCATTGACATATTATGTATTACTATTGTTGTTGTTTCTTTCTTTTTGCATAACTTACACCATCCCATGTATCCAATCACCTAAAATTCTGATGTTCATTCCCTTCTAGAGGACTTACACAGTCATCATTGCTATCAGTTCCCACTTTCCCCTCTTTCTCCCACTGTCTTCCCGGATCCTCAGGGAATCATTACTATCCTTACTGTTTCTGAGGGGTTTATTTATCTTGACTTTTGTGTATCAAAAGATCTTGATTGTACCAATGTACATAAGCAAGTCTAGCAAGATTAGTGAGATAAAACTAAGGCCATAATAGCGGGAGGAGAACTCTTTGAAGTCCCTTTGGATTCACATAGTGCTAATGTGTTGGGTTGCTAACACCAAGGTCAGCAGTTCGAAACCACTCGCTGCTCCTTGGGAGAAAGATGAGGCTTTCTATTCCCATAAAGAATTACAATCTTGGAAATGCCCCAGGGCAGTTCTGCCTGGATCTATATGGTTGCTATGACTCAGCAATGACTCAATGGCAGTGAGTTTGGTTTCTATTGTTGTTTTGTTTGGTATCCCATGAGGGGCACCATCTGGAGACCCAACAACAAATGGGCAGATATGGCCCTGCCCTAGAAGAACATACCTTCCCTGGGGAATAGACACAATGGGCACATGTGTGAGCAGTCACATACACAGTCCAATCCAGGCAACAAAAAAAGGACCAAGTAGAAACTGTGACAAGAGCTATAAGGGAACAAGGGAGGCTCAGAAGCCAGGGGAAGCGGTTCTAAACTGGGGGAGAAGAGAGCCTCTTGAAGGAGGCGACACGGAAGCAGATACTAGAAGGATAGAGTGGTACCCCAAGAGTAAGACTGAGTGAAGGCAATGCCTTGTTAAAGACAAGGCATAGGACAAAAGTCGCAGTGAGAAGAGCTTGGTGTGTCCTAGAATCTCAAAGAAGGCCAGGATGCCCAGAGGTCAGTGGGCAGGGCAGGGAAAGTGGTCGGGACTGGAGAGGCAGGCGCGTGAGGACCAGACCATGTAGTTATTCAGCGCCTGGGTTTCACTGAGGGCGTGGAAAGCCTTTGAGAGAGTATACATAGGAGGTGACATGAGATGATTGACGTTTTAAGACACTCGCTTGACTCCTGAGTAGAGAATTGGCTCGACGAGAGGAAGGCGGAAGGAAATAACTCGAGTTAGGAGTCTACTGTGTCCCCAGAAAAGAGACGATGATGGCCCAGGTTGGAGCAGGCAGTGCCACAACTAGAGACCGCCTGGTCCTTCCGGTGTAACTGTCCTTCGACTAAACGTTTTCCTTCTCATTGAACTATATACCCCGAATCATAACACAGAAGAGAACACTAAGGCCCAACGTCATCAAGTTCATCAGTGCAAGTCATCGAGTTTAGATATCCTATTGCCGGTCTCACTCAAACTCATTGGCACCAAGTAGATTCAGAGACACCCTATAGAACAGGGTAGAAAGTCCCTGGGGGTTTCTGAGAATGCAAATCTTTATAGGATTGGCACAAGGTAGGGGTTTTTAACTCCTGACCTTGTGGTTAGCAGGGCAACACGTGTACCCACCAGGGCTCTAGGCTATATTTATTAGTTTTCTAAAGATAATTGGGTCAAATCTTTGTCTAGGATTTTCCCTGCTTTTGTTTTCTCAAAGATATATACATACGCCAATAAAGCATCATAGCTTTATTGGTCTTTTGTAGCTTTGGCTGAATATGAGACTAAATGGGTCAAATCTACTATTTTTAAGGAATTGGGGGAGTTCATTGGGAATGAAGGATGGGGCAGGAGAGAGAAAGGCCAAAATTCTTACCTGAGAACATTTTGAGTGATCTGACCAGCAAAACTCAAGGGCACCTTTATATGCCGCATGACTGAACGGTGGTGGCTGTGCTCCGGGAGGAGGGGACTTGCTGCGCTACCGCTCTCTGGAAGAAAGAAGATGCAGCACTCACAGGAACAGCAAGATAGAGGGTCTAGGTACAGTAATAATAATAAGAGCTATGAGTATTTGTGTGCTTTAAGAGCCTTTACGTATATTTATTCTTTAAGCCTCTAAAAGCTGCTGAGGTAGGTCCACTCCTAACCTTGGTCAGGCTTTGAGGCAGTGCCGCGATGTCACATGACTAGAAGGGGCAGTGTTAGGATTTGGAATCTGACAGGGAGGCTCCATGAACAACCCCCCTAATTATACCCCAGGACTTTAATTATTACTGTGCTGTTTTTGTTTCTGTTGTTGTTGTTCCTTGTGAATTGGATGAAAGTTTACCGAGTTAATTGGTTTTCTTTTCAACAATGCATATACATTTTAAAACATTCTTGAATCCATTTATGTTTAGCAGTTTTATTTGCATGTAATTTACAGACCATGCCATTCAATGGTTGAAGGACATTAAGAAGACCAGGAGATAGCATTACTGACTGCTTGAATCACTTCTCTTGAGTATTCTGACATTGTGTTTTCCACACTGATTACATCCCCATTTCCTCGTGTTGATCCTCTCCTGTTGGCCTTCTTTCCTGCCTGGTTGGGGGCAATGCTGCCCTTTTCATCTCCTAGCGTTGATTCAAACAAACTCACAAGCTCCCTGCCATCAAGTGGATTCCAACTCATAGCAACCTGACAAGACGGGGTAGAACTGCACTGGTCGGTTTTCAAGACAGCAAGTCTTTAAGATAGTAGAAAGCCTCGTCTTTCTTCCCCCCAGAGTGCCTGGTTTCACACGTGTGGATAGCAGCCCACCATGTAACCATTCTGCCACTAGGGTTGTTTAGGTCACTAGAGGACTTACAAGAAAAGTCCCTGTTAGTGTGGTGAGTGATGCATAGGACTGCTCACCTCTGCAAGGTCAGCAGTTAGAAACCACCAGTCGCTCCGTGAGAGACAGATGAGGCTTCCTCCTCCTGTAGAGATTTACAGCCTTGGAAATGCACAGGGCCTTTCCTCCTTGGAGCTGCGGCACCACTGAGCGGGGATCTGCCCCGTGGCCGAGAGCTCGGTTTGGATATCTTAAAGTCTGCGTAGAAAGAGACCTGAGGGAGATCGTTGCAAATGTTGAGCAAGGATATGTGTACGTTTTCTTCCTTGGGCCTACATTTTTAATGCTTTGAATGCACAGTGCCTAAAACAGAGTAGATACTCAATTATTTCTTCATTGAAATGTAGTTCATGAATATGTGTTTCTTAAGACAGCATTTTGGGATAAAGTCACGTATTTATTACTGTGTTTCCCTGAAAGTAAGACATCCCCTGAAAATAAGACCTACTTACAGTTTTGCCTCTCGCTGAAATATAAGGCATCCCCCGAAAATAAGGCCTCCCTGATAATAAGGCCCCCCAAGCTACCGTAACTCTGGATTCTGGACTGTAGTGGTGAGCGCTGCTGCGTAGCTCACTGTTAGCCGCAGTGCAGCCGGAGCAGACAGGATATGCGTAAATGTACCATAGATTATGTGTAAATGTACCATAGGTTATGCGTAAATATACCATAGATTATGCGTAAATGTACCATAGATTGTTGTACATGGAAATAATGGTAGTAACAAGAAATTCTTGATACTGTAGGATTCACAGTATCTGTCTGTGATGCTGTGTTGTCTGGTTATGCTGGTTTGTGATGACAACTACTACCGTACCGTATACAGGTAATACATTTCCTTTTTTTTTGTTCAACAATAAGTGTGTACTGTATTCTTCTTCATGGAAAAATAAGATATCCCTGAAAATAAGACCTAGTGCATCCGTGGGAGCAAAAATTAATATAAGACACTGTCTTATTTTCGGAGAAACAGGGTAATATATTGCATATGTATATAATATAAAAACGTGTATAATAAAAAATAAAATGTCACCCCTCATCTCAAGGTAACCATGCTAAAATAGTGGCAATATTTAGATCTTTCCAGTTTTCCCTCTGTACTTGTGGCTGTTAATCTTTCTCATTCTCTATAATAAAAATAAGGTCATATGTATCTATAGGTTTTTAATTTACTTTCTCAGTTAACAATACATTGTAAACACATTCATTTATTCATCTAAAATATAAGTTTAGTGGTGGCAGTTTACTTTTCTATAACTTAATGAGCCCCGATCACTGGATATTCAATTTGTGATCACTGTTATTGATGCTGTGTTGAACACATTTCTACCTACATAAGCATTTATGCAAATCCACATTAGAGGAGCCCTGGTGGGATAGTGGTTATGCACTGGGCTGCAGTCTGGATGGTCAGCAGTTCAAAACCACCTGCAGCTCCTTGGAGGAAAGACTGGGGTTTCTATTTCCACAAAAGTTTACAGCTGTGGAAACGCATAGGGGTCACTATGAGTCAGCATCCACTCCGTGGAAGCGAGCGAGCCACCTGCCTGTGAAAAGGGCACGGACACCACATATTCAAACACAGAAGGAAGAACAATGCTTAGTTTTAGGACTTTTTTGGGCTAGCAAAGCTAGCATGTTCCTTCAGACTAGCCTAAAGCTGAGGAGATGGAATTTGAAATACTCCACTGTTCCCCCAGTGCTGGCCAACACTCATTTCCCAAGCATCTTTTTGACGAAATGCTGCCGCAAATGAGAGTAGGTTAGGGGAAATCCTGGTTGTGGCTAAAATGTGGGTGCTGCAGTAGGCAAATGGGTTTCATTTCCAGTCCTACCTCTTGCCGGCTGGGTGACCTCAGGCAACTCCCGGTTTCTCTGAGTTCGACGGGGTCTACCGCAGAGGGTATGAGGTGGCCCAGGGAAAGCTCTCCCAAGCATCCTGCTGGCAAAGTGTGACTGTTCAGGAAACATTACTGTCCTAAGCATCATGTTGCTGGAAGCATGGCCTCCTAAACTGGGTGCTTGGGAAGATTCCCACCTACTGACTCTGGAGAGCCAGAGGAAAAAGCACTGAAAAAAGGCCACCCATACCCCGCTGGCTGTAGTACCGTTGTTCTTTCCCCACTTTTTTGGCCTCAAAGTCTGATGTGTTAAAAAGAGTGAGCTCTCTTCTTTACGAAGAACAGGTTTGTTGGGTTATAAAATCTATTTAAATTGTTGTTCACAGCTGCATAAAGAATGTAGCTTTCCATTTGGCCAGCTGTATTTTATAATGGTCTATCCTAAAACAAAGCAGGCGGCCAAAAAAAAAAAAAGGCCGTCGACGCTGCGGCAATCTTAAATTGCTTCCCGCTTCATATGACATACAGAACATGTCTAAGCCCCTGAAACGTGGACCACTAGCATGACTCACTCAGTACGTGCTCTCCAAATAGTTGCTGAAGGTATTTCCTGAAACTGTCTTACTTGCAAACAATAAACTTGAAAAATAACCTGTATATTGATTTACTCTAATGCCAGAGTCTGTTCAGAGGGTCAGAAAAATTGTCACGGTGGATGATTAAATGAGCATATGCCTTCTGAGTTTCTAAGCTGAGTGTTGTAAACCCTTTCTCCCTAATTCATGGCTCTTGAAATGGGTTTGTGTCCTGATAGAACAGCGTAGAGCTGTCTCTAAACCACAGCATAGAGAGCAGGTGTGCTAACGCGCTTCTGATGGCTTGGTCAAGATTTCCCGTTGTCCGCAATAGGAAGCTTCAGGAAAGTCTTGTACTCTCCATACTCAAACGGCCCCGAGAACCCCAGATGACCCATCCAATTGTAAAGCAACACAATATCTGGCCAACTTGAAGTCAAAGAGCCTAATTGGTGAAGTGGTTATGAATTGGGCTGCTAATCGCAAGGTCAACGGTCCAAAACCACAGCCGCTCCGAGGGAGAGCGAGGAGACTTTATACTCTCGTAAACAGTTACATTCTCCACTCTGTCCTCTGGGGTCAGAATTGACTGCAGGGCAGTGAGCTAATTTTGTTTTGCCTCTAATTTGCAAATATAGTTGGCACTTGAACAACTCGGGTTTGAACTAAATGGATTATTTTTCTTGTTGCCATTGCTGTGAACTATCGTGTTGCCAGCATCCACTTAAAATGCAATGTTTTTTATACACTGGTCAACTCCACAGGAACAATGGTGACATGGATACTCTTGATCTCATCCCAGTAGCAAAAGGGGGAAAAAAATCCACGTATCAGTGGGCCCGTGCAGTGCAAACCCATGTTGTTCAATGATCGTCTGTACAACTACAAGTGGTAGCACTGCTGCCATTGATTGCTTTGGGGGATTTTCTCATCCTGTGCTTCGTGGAATCATAGATGTTCACAAAGTGCCCTCTAGATGAAGAGGCCATGCCATAGAAGATTCCCGATAAAATGTGCTTTGCTTGCACACCGTGATAATAAGCTAGGGAGGGGAGATGCACGCCGACAGCTCCAGGGACTC
>NW_022111372.1:92963254-92996031 GCF_000313985.2 Echinops telfairi
CTTTGGATCTCCACTCCGCACTCCCCCCATCATTCACTATTGATTTTTTGTTCTGATGATGCCTTACACCTGATCCCTTCGACACCTCGTGATCGCATAGGCTGGTGTGCTTCTTCCATGTGGGCTTTGTTGCTTCTGAGCTTGATGGCTGCTTGATTACCTTCAAGGCAAGGCAACTTTTCTGAGCCAAAGGTTGGCATGGGCAGATCTTCCTGTTAACCTCCAAGGCAGTGTGGAGAAGGGATTGGAACAGCGAGAGCTGGGAAGCAGGGAGGCTGACTCTGAACTCCCGCTTCTATCTTCCATCCTGCTTGGCCTCTCTGTAGGACAGGCGAGGCGAGCCCTCGCTGCCCCTTGAGCACTGTGAGCCTGGGCCCTTGGGCGCTCCTCGTTTGCTGACTCTTCTCACCAATCTCCTGTGTAGCTTCTCCTCTGAGGTGCCCGATGGGAATGCTCACGTCTGGGTATGTGCTACTTCAAGTCAGGACGGTTGCCTTCAAGCTTTGGGGTTTCCACCCTCGAAGATCTCATCTTTCCACTTGCCCTGTCTTGGCCTTTCACTGGCTTCTCTCTAGCGTCCATCTTCATGGCCTGCCAGATAGCTTTGTACAGATAACTGACCTCGGAGACAATGTGCCTTATAGGGTGCTCAGCATTTGCCCTGCTGAACGGGCTCCTCCAATTATGTCCACTGTCTCCTCTGATAGCCTCTCTATTAATTCCTTCAGTCGCTCAGAGCCCTCGGCCCTGATTTCGCTATGATTCCTTGGCCCGGTTTCTGTCATTTGCCAAATCCAATTCCTTCTAGGCCCAAATGACTGTTAGAGACATCCCCTCCCTGAGACTCTCGTGGCTCTAGAGTAGGACCTTTTGTCTCCTTCGATCTAACACTAGTCATGGAGCATCAGGGACTGTGCTAGGAATCAAGGAGTGAGAAAGAAGCACATGGTCCCTGCTCTGGGGCGGGGGTGGGCATTGTCCAGGAAAGGAGCCAAACATTAGGAAGGACTGGAAAAGTTGTTCTCAGATGAAATCACTGGGGGTGGGGAGTTGTGCCCCTCAGCCTCTGCCCTGCCCCTGCCCTCTATCACTCCCTCACCAAGATTTCCCTATGAAACGCTACTAAAAACATCACCTGAATTCCCGTTCCCACTGGTTCTCCACTGCTTGCACGTAAAAGTCTAAACCAGCAGTTCTCGACCTGTGGGTCGTGACCCCTTTGGGTGTTGAATGACCCTTTCACAGGGGTCACCTGATTCATAGCAGTAGCAAGATTTACGGTTATGAAGTAGCAACGAAAATAATGTATGGTTGGGTGGGGGTCACCACAACGTGCGGAACTGTATGAAAGGGTCGCGGCCCGAGGAAGGTGGAGAGCCACTGGTCTAAACGCTTGTGAATGGCGCTCAAGCCCCTCCCTATAGAGCACTGCTCTGGACACACGTCCCTGCAGGGCACCGTCGTTCCGCTCAGGGCTGGGCGAAGAGGCCCCTCGTTGGTCTACCCCTGCGCCTCGTCCTATGTCCCCATGAGTACGGCTGCCACCTCTTCTCAAACTCTGCCCGGGCTTTTCTTCCACTTCAGTCCTCTGTACCTCAACAACAGGCCACCGCCACAGCGCCTGTCACAGGCTGCCACATTTTCACGGCTTCTCCTCTCACCTTCAGCCAAGGCCGGCGAGCTTGTCTTAGAACCCTCGGGTCGCCACAGAAACAAACAAACGAAAATTGCGGAAGAACTCCAATATTGTTACAGCGCTAATCACAATAGCCCAGAGTGGGAAACCACCCCAGTGTCTACCGACACGAATGGAAAAATAACATGCGTTATATAAACACAGCGGAGTAGTGCTCTTCCATAAAGAGAAAGGAAGTCTGAAGGCACTGTGACCTAGATGAAACTTGAACACATTATGCTGAGTGAAAAATAAGTCAGTCCCCAAAGGAAAAATATTGTACGGTCCTTCTAACGTGAAATATCTAGACTAGGTAAATGTATGGTGACCAAGTAGGTCCCTGGATGGTGTAGCTGGTTGCCGTCAGCTACTAAGTGGAGAAAATATTGAAATATCATTTTTGTATGTTTGTTTGTTATAGCTATATGCTTGCAATAAAAAAAAGCTAAGATTGAGGTGCTTTGTAGGTGCCAGGTGCTGTTCTAGGTGTTGTGTTTGCATCCTTACAACAAGCAGGTGAGCTGTGGCCTCTCATTAACCTTACTTTACAGTAACTGACGCTCAAAGAGGTGTGCTGCTGTCCTGGATAGAAACACAGGACGTCTGACTTCAGAGCCCTTGTCCGTCATCATAAAGGAGGTCCAGTGGGTCAAGGACATGACTGCTAACCATAGAGAGGGTCAGCAGTTTAAATTCATCAGCAGCTACCCGGGAAATGCATGGGGCCATTTGGTCCCGCAAAGATGGTGCTTAGGGTTGTGAGTTGGTGCGGACTCATAGGGACCCGATGGATAACAACAGAAGGCACCGCGGCTTGGTCCTGTGCGATCCTCACAAGTGTTACGATGCTGGACCCACTGTCCATCCATCTCGCTGAGGGTTTCCTCTTTGTTTGCTCCTCCTCCACTTTACCAAGCATGGTGTCCGCCAGGGACGGGTCTCTCCAAAGTACTTGATATGAGGTCTTGCTACCCTTGCCTCTAGGGAGCAATCTGGCAGTACTTCTTCCAAGACAGATTGGTTTGTTTTTTTGGCAGTCCTTGGTACTTTCAAGACTCTTCCCCAATATCATAGTTCTAACGCATCTCTTTTGCTCTGCTCTTCCTTATTCAATGTCCAACTTTCACATGCATAGGAGGTGAATGAAAATACCATGACTTGGGTGAAGTGCACCTTCGTCCCCCAAGTACCATCCTTGCTTTTCAGTATATTAAGAGGCCTTGCACAACACATTTACTTCTTCCATGAGCATTGATTGTGGATCCAAGCAAGACTGAATCTTGACAACTTCAGCCTTTACCACACCTATCATGATGTTACCTGTGAGCCAGTTGTAAGGATTTGGGTCTTCTTTACATTCAGTTGTTATTCATACGGAAGGCTGCAGTCCTTGTTCTTCACCAGCAAGTGGTTCAAGTTCTCCTCACTTTCAGCAAGCAAGGTTGTTATCTACCTGTCGTGGGTTGTTAACAAGCCACCCTCCAGTCCTGATGCCGAATTCTTTTGCTTTTTCACACAGCTCTCTCCTGATTCACGGACTAGTTCCAAATGAGCACAAAGCACAATGGAATTCCCATTCTTCTTGAGGCTATCTGTAGTTTGTTGTGATCCACACAGTAGAACGCCTTTGCATAATCTGGTATTCTCTGCCTTCAGCTGAGATCCATCTGATGTCAGCAATGATCTCTCTTTTTCCACACCCTCTTCTGAATCTGACCTGAACCTCTGGCAGCTTTCTGTCAATGTACTGCTGCAACCATTGTTGAATGATCTTCAGCAACATTTTACTTGCATGTGATATGGAGGATATTTTTCTATAGTTTAAGCGTTCTGTTGGGTCACCTGTCTTTAGTATGGGTACAAATATAGATCTCTTCCAGTCCGTTGGCCAAGTAGTTGTCTTTTATATTTCCGTAGATGAATGAGTGCTTCCAGTGCTTCATCAGCTTGTTGAAACATTTCAAACGGTATTCCATTCATTCTTGGAACCTTGTTTTGGCCAGTGATTTAAGAGAGGCTTGGACTTCTTCATTCAGTTCTTGCACATATGTTACCTCTTGAAATGGTTGAATGTCAACTAGTTTTTCGTACAGTGACTGTGTATCCAATCTTCTTTTGAGGCTTCCTGCATCATTCAATATTTTGCTCAGAGGATCTTTCAATATTGCCACTTGAGGTTTGAATTTTTCTTGAGAGCTTTCAGTTTAAGATATGCTGAGTGTGTTTTTCCGTGTTGGTCTTATAACTCTAGGTTTTTACACATTTCATTATAGTATTTGACTTTGTTTTCTAAAGCTGCCCTTGGACACTTTCTATTCAGCAATTTGACTCCATCCTTCCTTTCATTTGAGTTAGCTACTTACTCTATGATTAAGAGTAAGTTTTAGAATCTCTTCTGACACCCATTTAATCTTTTCTTTCTTTCTTTCCTATTAATGGTCTTTTGCTTTATACTTGATGTTATCCCACAAATCATCAGGCCTTCTGTCATTTGTGTTTAAAGCATCAAAGCTGTTCTTGAGATGCTCTTGAAATTCGGGTTGGATATCCTCAAGATTGTATTTTGGCTCTTATGGACATGTTTTCATTTCCTTCAACTTCAACCTGAACTTGCATACGAGACATTGATGGTCTGTTCCACAGTCATACCCTGACCTGATTTTAGCTGCTGATATTGAGCATCTCCATTCTCTCTTCCCACAGATACAATCAATTTGATTTCTGTGTATTACACATGTAAACCCTTTTGTTGTTGAAAGAGTATTTGTGATGCATAAGTCATTGATCTTGCAACATCCTATCACGCAATCTCCAGTTTCATTTCTGTCACCAAGACTCTATTTTCCTTGGACTGTTCCTGCCTCTCAGTTTCCAACATTTGCATTTCAATCACTAATGATTACAAATGCATCTTGACCACATGTTTGATCTATATCAGGCTGGGAGAATTCTTCAATTTCTGCATCACTAACTTTAGTGGTTGTGTATAAATTTGAGTAATAATTGTATTGATTGCATATGCCTGTATAGCGATAGACATTGTCCTTCACAGACAGGAGTGTACTTCAAGATAGCTCTTTTGACTATGCATACAAGGCCATTCCCATTGATAGTGTCAATATTGGCATAAGAAATCATATGATTTTCTGATTCAGAATGGCCAATACCAGTCCATTTAAGCTCACTAATCCATAGAATATTGATCTTTATCATGAGTCCAGCCTTGCAAACCCAACAAGAAGTTCTCCTCTGTCCTACAGGGTTGCTATGGGTACGAATAGACCCAGAGGCAATGACCATGAGCCCTTACCCACATCACCACCCTTATTCCCCTACTGTGCCAAATCGGGGTTTTTGTACATAGGAGTCCTCAATCGGGGTGATTCAATCAAGTGAAGGAGGTTAATTGAGCCCTGAGCACTCTGCCCAAAGTCCTGTTGCAACTTACAATTGTTTGGAGGTGACAAACAGTGTCTTTAGTGACCATATCTCCCCTTAAACATATTACCTAAGAAATGAAGGACTCGTTTTCAAGAGAAAACTTGTCCTTTTGGGCCAATTCAATGGGAAAGGGTTAGTTGGTTGTTTGTTGAATGCAAGTTGATTTTCTCGGAAATGATTTGGATTGTGACCTGCCCGTATCACACAGCTCTGTAAGCCCAGAGCTCCAAGCAAAGAGCTTTCTATTCACATGTCATCGCTGCCTCTGCCAGAACCTGCGAGGAAGTATTTAACGAAGGGAACACCCTCTCCCTCCCTCACTGGACTGGACCTGTTCCTGTCCTTATAGAAGGGGAGGGGTGTGGAGCCCAAGCCCTCCCTTCTGAGCCCTGCCCTGCTCAGCTCCAGACAGACCTGCCTTTGTGAGTGTAGGCGGGGAGCGCTGGTGGCCTCTGTCTGCGCAGGCTTCTGTGGCATCCCAAGTCAATGGAAGCTGGGCCAGAGGGGAGAGTTGAGAAAGGAAAGTGGGGAAAGGGAAAGGGTTGGTTGCCCAGAGAGCTGTACACAGGCAGCCACTGCCAGCAGGTCAGCCTGGGTGCTCACTTGCTCTCTGGGACCTGACCTGCGAAAGCCTGGAGCAATAGGGCAGGGGTCAGCACCTGACAGAATCATTTTCTTTAGCCTTTCAGCATCCCTCCTGTTGTGAGGTGCCGTGAAGCTGACTCATAGTGGCTCCGTGTGATGGATTAGAACCTGCCTCACGCCTGTCATCTGGTTGGGATTAGATTGCCAGTGCTTTCTCTCAGGGAGCAGAGTGGCTGGTGGGATCGGCCCTTTGAGCTTAGAGTGAGCTGCCGAGTGCTCAACCATTGGCCCACCAGGGCTCCTGCTCTACAAGCCACAGCACGGAAAACGTCTCGGGTGTGGAAGGCTTGGGTCAAAGGAGGACAGTCCTCTTGTGCCTCCCCCACCTTTTTTTTCCATCTGGCTTTCAGTCCGAAAGGTTCAGTGCCTCTCCTGGCTTCATTCTCTTGGCTTGCCTTGCCAGAGTGCAGACATCTTCTCATGGCACTTTGACCTTCCCATCATCAATTACCTAGCACAGGCTCTCTAGGGGGACATGTCAGAGGACATACAGACAGGCATATAGACAGATAAACGATGAAGTGTTGGACATTTTGTCCAATACACCATGCTTTCTTGCCTCTCAGGACAAGGGTCCTATTGCAACTAGGTCTTGGGATCTTCCATACCCCATTTCATTCGGTGTGCCACACTATGTCATTAAAACTTTGAGTTGCCGAGGGATTTTTAGATCATTAGAGCCCTTTGGTTGTGTTGCAAAACCAGGGGACCATTCCAGTTTCCACCAGGAGCGTTCTCAGGGCCCTGGACATGTTGCAGACACCACCCTGGGAAAGCAAAACCTCCAGGAAGAGCCAGAGGCCCGTTTCCTTTGGCAAAGTCTGAGGCTTTGACCAAATGCTATGCTAAAGTAGTTCTCTGTGGGCAAAGAACTAGACTTTGCATTTGCCCAATGGAGCTCTGTGAGCACTCAAAGTAGCAAACAAACTTATGGGTTTTCCTGACCTTGATGCCAGGAGGTAGGTCAATTCATAAGAGGTGGAATAAGGTAAAGAGTCTTGCACCACTAGAGAAGGCGTTGCTTGATGTACAGCCACAGGAAGCATCTTCAGGGCTCATGAAATGCTGAGAAGGATTAGAGATCAAGGAAAGAATGGGCAAATCAGAAACATTCTCTGAAGGTTACCAACAATAGGAGGAGAATAGAAGCAAAAGCAAAACAAACAAACAAAAGAATAGGTGAAGCCTGTCTACCTGTGAGTCTTCACAGCCTCCCCAAGACAAGCTTGTTTGTTAGCCCTGCTCAACTCTCCGGACCAATAGAAACCTTCAATGATAATGAATGCCCTCAGGGTATCTGAAGATACGGGGAGATTGTGGGTGTGCTTATTATTGTCATAAACATAAAGCCCTACTGATTTCTTATAAACAAGACTTATTGGGCAGGGGTGAGGTGCATTGAGAAAAATGTCATAGAAAAGTCTAGCAAACCGAGGCAGATAACAAACATGCAAAGGTGTCAAGGGGACAGGAAAAGAGACATAAAGCAGCTTGTGAGGGGAACTCGGGTCATTCATGGCTTGGAAAACAAACAAACACCCCCAAACCGAAAATCCAGCTAGGCTTTGTGGCAACTTCTTCCAAGCGGAAGCTAGCCAGCCCTTCCAAGGTTCATCGTTTCTGAGCCATTGTGTCCAGACAAAGCTAGTCAGGAGGAGGACCGTGGCGGAGAGAGAGAAACCTTGGAAAGAGGAATGGCTGGTCAGGAGGCCAAATGGGGCAGGGGTAAGGGGTCCTGAAGTCAAGTGGGCAGCCGGCATGCCTGAAGTGCTGTTGTAGGTACAGCTGGTTAACACTGTCAACTGCTAACCAAAAAGAGGGAAGTCTAGAAAGAAAGTTGAAAACCCTGGCAAGCTACTAAAACTCAGCATTAAAATCTACAGATGACAGTTCTAGTCTGACACTTTGGGGGTATTGTGAGTCGTGGTTGGCGTATTGGCAATTGGTTTGGTGTCTCTCATGACAGGTCTGCTTAAATACCATCACAGAGCACGAGAGCGGACTTGGGTTCTGAGGTCCTGTGCCGTTGGGAGCCCGAGAGTGGTCTTTTGTGGTGGGACTCCTGAGAGATCTCTGCAATAAGAGTAACAACAAGTGTAATACAATGTAATAGTATCATATAGTTCATACATTGTATTAGTCTAGGTACTTTGGAGAAACAAATCCACAGCAACTCACGTATAAGAGAGAGTTTTATGCAAAGAAAATGTGCATCACGAAAACATCCCAACCCAATGCTGCCCAAGCCCACAAGTCCAACATTAACCCATACCCAACACCAGTCCACAAAATCCTTCACCTCACAAAACAGAGGCAATAATGCCGACTGCAGGAGGAAAGCTGAGTCAGTGAACATGTAAGCATCTCAGCACTGGCAGGGGTCTCCACACGGCTGCTCCAGCACCCAGGGTTGCATCGGGATAGATCCATGCGGCTTCTCCTTGGGGATGTCTTGTAGGAAATCCATCTTGCAAGCTGAAGCAGGGAACTGCTAAGGCAGCTGCACCCGATGCAACCATCACAAAACAAGAGACCCAAGAACTAGAAAGGCGAGGCTTCACCACCCATTTATCCCTCCGCCTTTCAACCAGCCCCACATGTGATTATCGGCCAGGCTGGCACAATTAACTAACTCATACATCTTAGTATGGCCAGAATTGTTATTTAACATTTCTGTAATGCAGCATGGTGCTAAGCATTTTCTGTAACTTAATCTAATTTTGTCCTCACACTAGCCTGGTGAGTGTAGCTAATAGGGTTAGCCCACCCCCGTAGAAGAGAGGAAACTGAGTTTTCGTGGGCGGATGCCCGAGCCCGTATCTCACAGCAAGCAGTGGAGGAATCCGGACGGGCACTTGGTCGAGCTGAGGCTTTTTCCCCCGGGAAAGGCTCCACTAGTCTAAAGAGAAGGAACCCCCTGTCGGCCTTCAGTGCTATGAATCCAACACAAAATACCCAACTGGTGCCACTTATTTTTTTCTCCTCAGCACCCCTACCCTCACCCCTGCCCTCCTCTGAATGCACAGACTTGCCCACATTCATGCTGCCATAGCAACAAAACTTCAGCACCCATACCCAAGCCACACCCAAATCTTTTATCTTTTGTTCTTCCTTCTCCCTAAAAACTAGCCATTGAAACCCTTAGCGAGTACAGTTCTACTCTGACACACATGGGGTACTGTGGGTTGGAATTGCCTTATGACAACTGGTTACTTACTAGATATTTGCATATTTTATCAAATATAAAAAACTATCAATCCTAAGATATACCATTGTTTTATGTATCACTAAGGAAAAATACCACTGATTTCAGAGATGTTGAAATAGGAAAACTGTACAGAGCAGGCGTGGTGCCACACATTGGCCTGGGAGGTTGGGGCCTACTATCTTATTTCATCCCCAAATAATTCTTTCTTATCATTTTCCTTTTATACGAGGACCATGTGGACTTGGAACTGAGGTTTCTGGGCCCAAAGCTGATCACATCAGCCTGAATCTGTCATTAGCAACTTCCTGTGCCAAACCCATGCTCTCAACCACGGGGCCACACTGGCTTTGAAGAGGGTGGCCCAGTTTGGGGTCATTTGCTGCTTCTGTCAGACCTCTTGGTTGAGCAAATTGAGAAAATACAACGGCAGGACGGAGCTTCCGGGGGAAATGGAGCCTCTTCTCACTTCACAAAAGCCTTCCTTGGTGGTGGTGTGGGTTACTCGTTGGGATGCTAACTGAAAAGTCAGTAGTTTGAATCCACCAGCCACAGTGAAAGAAAAAGATGAGGCTTTCTACTGTAAAGATTTCGTCTCCGAAACCCAAGGGCCATTTCTAGTCTGCCTTATGCGGTCGCTGAGTTAGAATCAGCTCAAGGGCAGTGAGTTTGGTTTTGATTTGGTTCTCATTTCAAGAACCCTGGTGACATGGTGGTTGAGTGCTTGGCTGCTAACGAATGGACTGACTCTTTGAACCCACCAACGGTTCCGGGGGAGAAAGCTAAAGCAGCTTTCTCCATAAACCATCCTAGAAGCCCTATGGGGCGGTTCTACTGTCCTAAACGGTTGCTGTGAGTCTGGACCGATGGTTTGGGTTTTTTGGGTCCTCACTGACCTTCATAATGCCCTGACCTCTCGTGAAGTTATATGCTTTTCTGGAGTCTGGGATGTATCCAACGTTTTCAGGAAGATGCTGGAAGCTCTGACCATTCATTTGATGGTTCACAAGCTTCCTTGGTCCAAGCTCCTTTTCTGACACATCTCTCCCACTCCTCCAACTCTACTTTCGATCTCTGCCAGATCCTGTAGCATCATCGCTGACCTTGAACTTCATTCTTCCCACGTCTTCATTGCCTGCTGCCATGTCATCAAGCATCGTTACTCTTCAGCCGGACCCCACCCCCTTTGAGAGCGTTAATCATGTCTTAATCACTTTCCAAGCCTGTTTCACACCTCCCCCTCATTAGAGCCTCTCAAGAATCTCTGTTCATTAAGGTGACAACGTGCAAACGAGAGGTGACTGAGGGGGAAGTCAACTGATCAAGTTTCCTTGATTGACATTTTTTTTTTAACTGCTGGGCCACCATCCTTCAGCAAAGGCTATGTGTCTGTCTACAAACTGGCTTCTTGGTTGTCCAACTTGCAGCGGCATCATCATATGCCTTCTTGCCCTCTGCCTTGACCTCTTGGCTCTCCTTCCCCATCTTCCCCAGTGAAGAAGGCAGTGTGTGCAAGGGAACTCCCTTTTTCTCTCCCCTCCCAGCATCTGAGTCACTCTTTCCCTTCACACCTCTGCGCGAAGATTTTCCTGACCCTTGAGATGCAGGATGACCTTGGCCTTCTCCTCTTTCCTCATTTTACTCTCCAACAAGAAACTGAAATCACACAACTTGGAAATGACTCCTAACTGATAAAATCATTTGGTTCGAGAATGCCTAATTTAAAAATTTTACTGATTAACCTTTTCAAAACAATTTTCTCCTTTGCTTGTCTCCACTCAGCCTAACTGCCCTATGGAACTCCAGTACGGAAAACTTTCAAACACTTTCCCATTTTTATCTGTGTTACTTTTATTGAATATTAGCTATGATTTGGCATCAATGTGGAGCCCTGGTGGCACAGTGGTTAAGCACTGGGCTGCTAGCCACAAGGTCAGCAGTTCGAAACCACGAGCTGTGGTGCCACGGGAGAAAGACGGGCTTTCTACTTGTGTAAGCACTTAGGGTCTATGAAATTCACAGGGGCAGTTCTACCCGGTCTGATAGGATTGCTAAGACTGGGCATCGGCTCGATGGCAATGGGTTTGGTTTGTCAGTGTTGAATCAAAATGCCAAACCTGCTCTGTGAAGGGTTCCTTTGTTCCAAGTTCCTCCAGGACAGAAAGATACCTGCGTCTAGCATTCACTCCACGGCCCAGGGAGGCTGCAGTAAAACATCCCAAGAAATGAGCGAAGACCAAGCACTTATTGTTGGGCTTTCGTGCTCATTTCAGAGATGAGCTCCGGGAAGGCTGTCACGTTCTCAACAAATACTTGCCAAGACCCTACAATGGGCCAGGCCCTGTGGTTACACAAAACAAACACAATGCCTTGTCCTCTTGGAAGATGGATATTTAAAAATCCGTAGATTGCTGCCCCGTTACTTAATGCCAGGCTCTAAGAAGTGCCGTGCAAGGACAGAATGCTGCTGCCTGTCTGCTCTGGGACAGAGTAGGGAGGACCAATCTCAAAGGGAGAGAACAGTGCCTAAGAGCTATAGTGAGCTAAGATTCTCGCCCTATAGAATCCATGCATTTAAAGCGTACAATTCAACCGCTTTCACTATAGTCACACATTTTCACAGTTATAGTTGCTTTCAATTTTAGATCACTTCCAACACTTCATTTCCCATCCCTCCCTTTTCCTAGGGCCTGGGAAACATTGATCTGCTTTCTACTACCTTCTGGCTTTGCCTATTCTGGACATTTCAGACCACTGAAACCACTCACCACATGGTCCTTTGTGACTTGCTTCTTTCAGTTAGCATGATGTCATCAACGTTGGCCCAGTTGTGGCATGTACCAGATTTTGTGCATCTGTCCACCATTTTGATGGATACTTGAGTGGTTCTCACTTTTTGACTATCCCAAATCTTGCAATGATGAATCTTCATGCACAATATTTTGGTGCCTGGATACATGTTTTCAACTCCCTTAGGGAGATACTAGGAGTAAAACGGTGGGTCCTACAGTGACTCTATAGTCTAGTGTGAATCTACCATTCTACATTCCCACCAGCCCTGTACACCACTCTCTCAGCATCCTCACGATATTTGTTAGGGTCTGTCTCTATCTTATAGCCACCCCAATGGCTATGAACTGACATCTCATTGTAGCTTTGATGTGCACTTCTCTGATGGTGAATGATGTGGAGTATTTTTCCACAGGGAGAAAAGAGCCTTTCTATAGAGGCAGCTGTTGCCTGCAGGAAGTAGATGCTCAGTCACCTTTATTGAATGACCAGACCTGTAAGAGTAAAAGAAAGGCCAGTGAATTGGAGGACACTGGCTCACTTAGTCATGAGTAACCTGAAGTTCAATGGTTCTATCAAGGATAATAGCAGTTTTCAAATATGAAGCAATATATTTTGAGCCTTCTTACCCCATCCTGCCTGTCTGTGAACTCTACTCCACTCGGAGCCTCCTTCTCAGCAGCTGGGCCAGGAGTCCTATCACCAAGAGCCAGGGAGGGTGCAGGGGACACTGAACAAAGAGGACAAGCTGGTTCAATTGCCGAGAGTCATGGCGAAAAGATCTGCGGAATTGCTTGAGCTCTGATTGAACAGATTTCAGGCTGGCTCTGACTGACAGGGGCTGGCGCTCCTATCCCAGTATTGAGGGATGCCTGACATAGGGGCTAGCCCTGAAGAGGGAGTTGGATACGACGATTGGGTGTGCGTGTTTGGGGTAAGGGGTGACATTAGCTGTCAACGCACCCTGGGGAGCTGAGGGTGAGCAGAGAGGGCAGAGAGGCCTTCTAGCACACGGAACCCAGAGAGCTGAGGGGGCAAGGGGAGAAATGTGATCAAAAGGTGAGTGTGTATTGTTTGTACTCTCGACCTCCTGCTGTTCCGGATTGATGCCCATATGTAGATGGCATCCAGGGGCCATGGTAGGCAACCCTGCAGTGAAACCATGGCGGGACCCCCTGGGCGGGAAGGCCGAGACCCAGAGTGGTTCGCAGCCAGCAAGAGCTGGCTAGTGGAGGGGAGGCCTGAATTCCAGCGGAGCCAAGAGACCCAAGGGTTCTGATTTTAGCTGGGGAGAAATGGGCCAGCGACAGGCACAGGGCTTCGCACTGCTGAGTTTGAAGCTAGCAAGGGTGCCCGAAAGACACCCCTCAGGGCTGTTTAAATTCTCCCAGAGAGTGAGATGGAAGCATCCTTTTAGGCTATTTAACCTGATTGTGAGGAAGTCCAGATGACAAAGGAAGAGAAATGTCAGCCTTATTGTTTAAGAGAACATGTGACCCAGCCCCCTGGGTCTGTTTATGGCTGGTTAGCTCAGCAGGGCTAATGGGAACATGGGCCCAATTCTGACCTTCCCTTGTAGCATGGTTGGGGATGATTTCTGGAGCCTGCTCTAGACATGAAAGTCTTGGGAAGAGCATTCAAGTGCATGTCGTTGTCATATTTGGCTATGAATCTCTCCGATGCATTTAGGAGCATTTCGATGATATAGGTTAGTCCTGGGCATCACAAAGAGTCAGTCATTTAACTTCTAGCGGCATGTTGGTGGTTTATACCTACCCAGAGCCAGCCCCTCAGAAGAAAGCAGATCAACTTAGGAAAAACCCCAGCCTTGAAAACTCTATGTAGCAGAATTCCACGGACTCCCCCTCCCCAACCCACAAAACCACCCTAAGGTGATTGGGGGGATGTTTATGCAGAGAGCAGTGTAGCCAGTGGCTATGTGCTTAGCCTCTGTCCCTGCAGTTAGATCACTCACCCGCCATGGATCCTGGGAGCCCTCATCAAGCCCTCTGCTTCCCCATCTGTAAAACAGGAAGCCTAGCATTGCCCTCTGTGAGGGGTCGCTATGAAGACTCAGGGGCGTGGGTAGAGTTAGAACAATTCTTGGAACAATGTTGGGGTTCCAGAAAGGAGGAGACCCTGCTAAGCGCAAGGGTGTGTCCTGAGCCTTAGCCAGAGCAGTTGCTATCAAGTGGATTCCTGTGACCCCCTGTGCTTCAGAGCCAACGTCTGCTACATGGAGTTTTCAAGGCTGGTGTTTTTCCCAAGTTGATCCTCTTTCTTCTGAGGGGCTGGCTCTGGGTAGATATAAACCACCAACATGCCGTTAGAAGTTAAATGACTAACTCTTTGCGATGCCCAGGACTAACCTAGCTCCTCTCCACCCCACACTTGTGCTCTGGGGCCTGTTTCTCTCGAGGTGGCTTTCCTATTTACTCTAAACTGTGTATTTATTTTCCTTTTCTTTCTTGGGTTCTTGAAGGGAATATCCAAAGTATAATTTGCACATTAGCTTTCTTGGTCTGCATCTGTGTGTGTCGTAAACCGCCCCCGCACCATGGCCACATGAGAGGAGGGCCTCTGTCTCGTTTGCAAAACTGTCTTATTTGCAAAACTTATCTCTAAGGCCTGACAGGGTGGGAACTCAGTTTGTCTCTGGAATGAATAAACTTGGGAATAGATCTTAAAGAGCCTTGAATGCCGAGCTAAGGAGTTAGGCTATTGGCCTGTGGGCAGTCAGGGAAACGGGTTTTGACTGAGCAAGGCTGGGGCACAATCCGATTTGTGGTTTGGAGGGAGAAGGAAAAGTCGAGAGGTTGTTGGTCTGACCCAGGACATTAATCAGAGAGAAGAAAAGGAAGGAAAACGGAAGGGCGATTGAGACTGAGCCATCAGGAGATACCTGTGGGTAGTGTGGGGATGGGAATGTGACTGCGGTCTCTGGTTTGGGCTGCTTTGTAACCCACTGGACTGCAGTTAATTAAGGCAGAGGGCAAGGAAGAACGCTTCCTCCTTGGCTGCAGAACAGTGGGATGTGTTTACAGGATGTCTACGAAGCCTCCCCTGGTGGGGGGTGGGGGTGGAGGTGGGCTGTGAAGTCAGAGACCAGGGTCAAGGGATGGGAGTGAGCTTGAGGAGACAGGGGCCCCACATCAAAAGCAGACAAGGACATCCAGGTAGAACACACCATTGCTTAAAGAGAAAGCCCTTGGATAGGACTCGGAGATGCCATACTTCAGAGGGTGGTAAATTTAGGTCCTGTAGAGTCAGCTCCGACTCAGAGTGCGTCTCTGGACGACAGAAGGAGACACTGCCCAGGCCCGTGCCGTTCTCACTCTCGCGGTTATGGTTGGGCCCATTGTTACAGCCCCGGTGCCGGCCCAGCTCACACATCGCCTTCCTCTGTTTTGCTGCCCTTCCACTTTACCGAGTCCGATGGTCCTTCTTCAGGGACTTGTCTCTCCTGACAACATGTCCACAATAAGGGGGACAAAGTCTCACCATCCTCACTGCTAAGGCGCATCCTGGCTGCACTTCCTCCAGCCTCCGAGCGTAGTTAAAGGAAAGGCAGCTGGGGCAGAAGCTTCAGGAAACGAAAAGAAAGGAGGCCCAGAACCTAGAGCCATTGTTGAAACAAGTGGTCCAAAGCAAGAGCCCTGTCTAGAGTGGGGATGAGACACCCAACTGCCCATGGGGCACAGAGAAGTCCACAGGGCGAGTGCAGGAGACTCGTGGCCAGGCGGATTCTCAGCCCCAGTTAGGCAGGGAGGCAGGTGCCATAGATCAGAGCTTCTGAGGGCTAAGAAGAAGCCAGGCAGCAGGTTCTGGGCCCAAACTCCCAATTGGTAAATGCCACATGGGTTTAAACAATGACTCCAACCTCTGTGATGCTTAAGTGAACCATGGCCTCAGACTCCATCTAGTTCATGGACCCCAGGCTTGCAATCCTGGCTTCTGAGCAAGAAAGAGCGAGGGGAAGGTAGACCCAGGGGACTAAGGATGACAGGTGTGCTGGGTGCTGGTTGTGCAGGGACGTGAGTCCAGTGGGAGCAAGACTGCCTGCCGGTGGGTGAAAGGATTCATTAGGTCAGAGAGATGCAGCACGTTTGGGGCTGAAAACAAAGATTCAGGGGAGAACATTCTGGTCCTCTTCCCCAAAGCTTTCGTGTTACTTATTTATTTTCCCTTTAATAAATACCTGCAGTAACAACATAAACGTGCATTGTCCCTGCCTGGCTCCGCACCATCCCACCGGAGTCATTTTCCATTTGTTTCAATCTGCCTCTGTAGGAACCCTGGTGACACCGTGGTGACGTGGCCAGCTGCTAAATGGAAAGGTTAGCCATCGGAACCCATCGGTGACTGTGCAGGAAGAAAGATCAGGCACTCTGCTCCCGTCAAGATTACCTAAAAAAACCCAAAACAAAACCCATTGCTGGCAAGTCAGGCCTGACTTCCTACGGGACGAGATCTGTTCCATATGGGGTTTCCAGGGTTGCAAATCTTTGTCGGCTCATTTTCCTCTTGTTGAGCACCTGCTGGGCTGGGGCCGGCTCAAACTGCCGATCTCTCAGCTTGTAGCCAACCACTTAAAAGGTACAGTCTAGGAAACCAAAGCCCCACCAGGCAGGTCTACTCTGCCCTCAAGGGTGGTGATGGGTTGAAACAGACTCAGTGGCACACGGCGACATCTATGTAGCGATGTGCGCATGGGATTTAGCAATCGGGATGAGCGGAGCCCTGCTCCCTGGCATCTTCTCTCTTTCCACCCGGCAGCCTGTTGGGGCCTCTCTCCTTGCCTTCCGAGGCTGCTCCGTTTCTTTAGCTCAGTGGTTCTCAACCTTCCTAATGCTGCGACCTTTTCAGACAGTTCCTCATGGAGTGGTGACCTCCAACCTTAAGATTATTTTCGTTGCTACTTCATCAATGTCATTTTGCTACTGTTATGAATCGTCATGTAAATATCTGATAGACAGGATGTATTTGCCTTGTTACAAATTGAACATAAACTAAAGCATAGTGATTAATCACAAAAACAATATGTAATTATAGATTGTGAAATATTTATTTCTAATGACAAATCAATGAAATTGTGTCCTGAAGCATGGTGTAGCATGGATAAGTCTTCAAGCAAGGTACTTGTATGTAGGCGTATCTGCATGTGGGCGGACCCGCCTGGAAACATAGAGGAACGGTGCCTCGGTTCCTAAGACCATCGGAAATATGTGTTTTCCAATGGTCTTAGGCGACCCCTGTGAAAGGGTCGCTCTACCCCCACAGGGGTCGGGACCCACAGGTTGAGAACCGCTGGTTTAGCTGTATACTTGTTTGATGGGTCCATCTTTGAGGTGTGCCCTGCTCTCCAAATGTTGACTCTGGCCGCAACGAATCTCTACCGTGATTCTCACACGCAGGTGTGAGTCTTTCTGTCACAGTCTAGGACTGGGCTTGCCCTGCTCCGGGTCTGGGCATTTGGGTGCCCTTTTGATTCACCATGTAATAGGAGGACCCTCGCTATGCATCAGGATGGCATCGGAAAGCTGACAAACCTGGAACAGATACACATTAACATTTAAGGGGCATAAACAAGAACGGGCATCCCCACCCGTTCTTGCTTTCACCTTCTCCAGGTCACGATCAATATTTGGAAGAAGCTACTCACTGCCACGAGCCACGGAAGTGTAGTAGGAAAGTCAGGCCTGGGAAAGTGGCTCGTGGCTCTCAAGGAGACCATAGGTTGAAGCACCTGAAGAAAAGGCTTTAACGTGATCCCACTCCTTTGGTTTGACACTGGATCTGTCACATCGTCAGTTTGATGATAATATTAGGAGACCATTCATTGGCATAGAGCGGAAAACTCGCTCTGATTCCTCGGGGAACACAGAAGCACGCGGGCAGAGCCGCCTGGAGTCCCGGAGAGCGCAGGGTCTGGGGAGGGTGCAGGCTGAGCTCAGCCGCCCTCTGCTGGACCCGGCTCCTCCTGCACCGCCTGGCCCCTGCCCACCCCGGGCAAGGCCAGTGCCAGGTTTGGAAAGCTTCGAGCCCTCCAATTCTAACCCCTACACATCTTTGAGTCTCTTCCGCCTCTTAGCCACTGAAACTCCTAAATGTTCGTGCTCCATGTTTGGGGTGTATTGTCAGGTTACACAGGGGCTGTGTTCTCTTCTTTAAAAGGATTCCCTGGCTGTGACTTTTAAATAAATTAAAAAGAAAAAGAGACTCCTTACGTCTGAGTTGCACTGCTGGGGATCCAATTAAGCCCGTGTGAGCTGTCGGGAATAAACTCCCTCGTTTGGCAGCACGGGAACTAGCCCTAGGAGCCGCCAGGGGCCCGGGCGAGCGCACAGTTCTTTGTGTGACTGCTCAGGGCAGTGGAGCAAACAGGGCAGGGAGGAAGGGAGGTGCCTGTCCCCTTCTGGAAAGGTGTCAGCCTGGGCTCCATCGATTCGTTAGACAAATGGTTGCTGAGCGCGGCGGTGCCAGGGGGCGTGCTGCTTCGTGATGGCGGGCAGAAGCGGGGCAGGGCCTCTTCCATCCATGCCGTGCGATAACTAGGTGGTATTTTTATTGCAAAATGCCTGGAAACCAAGAACATCGTGACAGGTTACTGGAGCCTCGGTAATCTTCTTTCAAATGGCCTATGAGTCTGTCATGTTCTGCAGACATTAAACTTAACTCGGTTGAGTCCCTCCGCCTCAGAAACGGTGTCTTTCTAACGCCTTAAAAGGGGCTATTCTATCCACCAGAGACACGCTCCTGCTCTGTTATGATAGGAAGGAGGAGGCCGCGTGAAAGAAAACAACTTTCCCAAATAACCGCCTGTTTTCCTTGGAACAGCGGAGGCAGGCGGGCCCTGTTTGGGAGCTGGAGCCTGCAGTTCCTGAACGCTCTTCACAGACCCTGTGGGGTGGGGGGGTGGGGGGGGGTGACCTAGGCAGAAAGAGGATGGAAGCCCTGGGTCCCTGGGATGGCCAGAGGGGATTGCTTCCTCACCACCAAACCACAACATGTGTGGAGTCGAAGTCAGCAGATGGCAGGGCTGGGGACGGAGCCGGGCGAGGTGACCCACGAGAGAGAAGGGCAATGATAAAAGGCCAAAGCCTCTAAGGAGCTGAATCTCAACATGCTTCCGCTGAGATTCCGCTGGTTAGCTCGGTCCGACACTCTTTCCCCCTGACTTCTCTTAGGTGTCTAACTCGAATCTGAGGCATCTTTGGGAAAGTCACTGGTACTTATGTTCTGTTGTCTAAATTCTAAGTGAACTTGGCTTTAAACAACAAACCAACATTCTCTCTAAAATCATTTCTGATTTCCAAAAGGGTGGTGATGAGGCTGGGTGGGAAGCGGGATGGATTTGGGAACTTGCTCCATCAAAGAGTTCTGTATCCCCAAGGCCCCTTTCCCAAGTCTCACTGTTCAGTTGAATCTCATTCATGGCCTTCACCTCCCCAAATATTTATGGAGCTAAGCAGCACGGTGTTAGCAGAAGACCTGGGCGCCGCCCTCGGGAAATCCACAGAGCAAGGAACAAGATAGACAAAGATGCAGCCATTTCAGTCCGGTGTTGTAAGTGCAATGACAGACCAATTCACCAGGCAGAACTTTCCAGTCTCTGCCCTTGTGGAGTGATTGTATGGAGGGTAGGGGGTAGGGCATCTGCCCTGATGGAAGTAAAGTTCACACCCTGACAAGTTACCTGGAGGAGAGGTACGTGGTACCACGAGAGCTTCAATGGGGCATCAGGGCAGGGTGTCCAGGCGGATGTCTTTGAAAAAGTGGCAGGTGAGCTGGGGTTCATCGTGACCCCTGAGGGGATGCCAGGGTTCAGAGGACACAAGCTTGTCCAGCCCATGGGTATATTCAAGCCCTTAGTGGCTGCTGTTCGGTCAGTCCATCCCATCGATGGGTTCCTCTACTCTTAACGACCTGCTGCTTGGCCAAACCCGCGTCCTTCTCTAGCCATGGGCCCTCCCTGATTGCCGTCCCTGCTCCTTTGGTACATTCTGGTGGTACAAGAACTTCTTCCAGGGTGGATTGGTTTGTTCTCCTGGCAGCACAGAGGAGAACGGGCACCATTCGTCACCAACACCACCATTCACACACATCCATTCTGCTTCAGTCTTCCTTTCTCGTGGTCCAAGGTCGGTCAGGGTTAATTAGCGGAAGCATCGGGGAACAGTGGTCTAGAGAAAGCATGTGCAAATGAACTGTGGCCGGAGGACTCCTCCAAGGGCCTGAGCCAAGGCTGGGATGTGGAGAGCGAAACACGGTGGGCTGAGACCTGATGGGTCAGCGGGGCCAAACCCTCATTGATGGCCCGGTCGGCCATGACTTTTGCTTCTCCCATTTCCATTGCCTTGTCTACAGAGCACCGCCCCCAAAGGAAAGAGTGAGCTCATTTTGCAAAGCAGCAGGAGCAGGGAGCTCTTAAGTGCCTGCTGCTCTAGTTGCTGTGAGCGTCACCCCCACCATTGTCTTCTGGGTGTGCCTGTGGGTGAGGACCCTGCTGGGCCCAGGTCAGAGGTTCCTTGACAACAAGTCTCCCTGGCTGTGTGGTCACCGTTCCATAGAGGCCTTGGAGGCCACAGAAATTAGCCTAAACTCCTGTCAGGGTAACCACTGGCGTTCTGGAGACATTCTGAATGAATGGCCAGCCAGGCTGACCACAGGACACACAACCAACCACAAGAGTTTTTCCCCAAATACCCAGAGACAGAGGAAGGAGCAGCACCTCCCGAGAGAAGGCTCGTCTATAAATGGAAACGGACACTGAAAACAAGGCCGAGTCGGTGTGAACCCACTTTTGACTGTCTGGAAAGTCAGGGCAGAAGGAAGTGGAGGGGACAGGGAGTGAGCGGTTATGCCCAGGTCGAGACTGCCTGCCTGAGGACCAGGGTGGATGTGGGTACTGCCCCCAGGGTGACCAGGGACACAACTGCCAAGGCACCCACACAGGTGACAAGATACCACTCCTCCCCGCCATCTGCCCACCCCTCAGGGTGGCTTCAGTGCTGAGAGAAGTGCCTAGACTGACAAGACCCACAGGTGGAGGTGGGGATCAGGGGCTGGGGTGGGGACAGGCAGCACGAAAGGAGCTTTGTGGGAGTACAGAGAGCCCTGCTGGGGTCAGGAGCCCTTCTGTCCCCTGTGAACCCCTGGGTGGTGCAGATGGCTGATCTGCTTAGCTGCCAGCTAAATGGTTGGAGATTTCATTGCACCCAGAGGTGCCTTGGGAGTATGGTCTAGTGGTGTACTTACACAGCCGCCCTTGACACGGACACACACACACACACACACCCGGGAGCACACACGGCTCTCCTCCGACACACACAGCATCGTCATGCACTGCATGAACCCCCATAGCAACTGCTTCAACAAGGCCTACGTGACCGGGGAAGGAGAGGGCACGGAGAAAGCCACTGAGCAGGTGCCTGCCCCTGAACACTCTGCTTCTCACTGGGGAGGTTCAGGATGGGTGCAGATTAGGGACATGTGTGTGAAACTATTCATTTATGTTTATAGTTCAAAATGTTTCCGAAAGGCCTTTGAAACTCTATGTGCCATACAATTCTGAACCGCGGTCTGATTGTCCGCTATGACCCTTGACTGACGTCCTTCGTGATCCTGCACTGACTGTTCACCACGGCTCCTTGGCCCCGGTCATGACTCACGGTGCCCCTGTGTCTCCGAGTAGACCGTGCTCAGCAGGGGGTTCAGTGACTGGCTTTTTGTAAATAGACCACAGGTCTTCAGCGCTGGAACTGGCTCGACTGATGGCTGGTTGTTGTTTTATTTAAAAAATTTTTTGAAAATTATATTTACTATTCTGACTCAAGGCCCTCCAGAAGCGCAGGAAAGTCCCATTTTTCACTTTAGTGCTTTTCTAGAACCTCTGTCTCATAGCTGATTATATGTCTTGACCAAGGTCCCCCCCCAAAAAACATAACAGCGTGGCTAAGAGCTGCACACTCAAGATTTCTATGAATCAATCAGCAGCCATGGAGCTGACTTAGCTCATGGCCAGCGGTGATTGCAGTGGCTGACTGTTTGGCAGGGGATCACCACATCTTTCTTCTGAGGTGCCTCCGGGTGGACTCAAACCTTTAACCTTTTAAAGGCTAACCTCAACCCATGACTATGCAGTCAAACATGTTAACCGTTCACAGCCCCCAGGGCTTCCCACCATGCAGTTATTAAAGCAATATCCCGTTACTATAAGTCGCCATTACCGTTTCAAATAATGAGACGTACAGTAAAAATCTATAAAAATGCCCAGGAGGCGGGGCTTTAAAAAGTTGATAGTAAAATGAAATGAAAACGTGATGGAATTTTTCCATGGACCTTTTGAAGTCCCCGAATAGATGTATCCAATGTGTATCCAATAGGGACAACCAGCGCCATCATTCGCACCACCATTCGTCTCACTTATGGACCATATAGGAAGTTTCAGAATCTGCGATACGCAGGTGCTGAGGCTCAAGTCATCTGCCCTCCACAAGTCCTATGAGGAGCTACTAAGACTGCCCTTTTGCGGAGGAGAAACAAGCTCAGAGTGGTCGTGTGACTTCCATGGGCACACAGCTCCAGAGCAAGCAATACAGCCAGGGCTTGTCTCAAGAGACTGGTTCCAGCCACCATTCACCTTTGCTGGCCTTCTGAGAAGTTCACTGTCTTGATAAATCCTCACAAATCCGATTGCCTTTCTTTAAATGATAGAACAGTAGGCACAGCCCAGCATGGTGTTAGATACAGAAGTCTTGCCACTCAATTGCCCTCTCCTCCCCTCTTCGTATAGCCCACTCCCCACCCCCTGTTCTCCAAACGGGAGGTGCCTAGAGTGGCCCGTGGACGCTTATGGCAGCACAGACCCCCATGCTAGACGCCAGGAGATTGAGCCAAGAGGTCTGAGGCAAGGCCCGGAGTCCGCATTTTCAGAGAAATGTCCCACACAATCCTCATTTGGGCCACTCTTTTAGGTCACGGTTTGAAAAATGTGCATTTGTGGATTTTTTTAAAGTTAACATTTTTTACTTAAAATACCTGTGAATTATTGAGTTGTGTGATATGTGAATTACATGCCAACAGAACTTTTGGGGGAGGGAGAGAGAAATATTTAACGGGGAAAAAATACTCATGGTGAAAAAATCCAAAAGGTCTGAAAGATGACGCTGAACAGTACAGCCTCTCACATACAAGGATGCAGATGGCAGCAGTCTTGGTGAATAGTGAAAAATGGACAGTAACATTTCTCATTCTCACCTTCCCTTTTTTTCTTAATTCAAAAGCCAACAAAGGCCTCTCTCCTGCCCGCCTCAATGCTCATCCAGTTTCCTCCCTGCAGGCAGCCTGCTGTTGTTTTCTTCATACCCGGCTAGGCCAGTCTGTGCACCAACAAGCATCTAATCTCATCTACTGTCTGACTTCGATTCTCTCCGACCTCCTTGGGCTTCCCCGTTACTGTTTCCTGCAGCAATTCAGCCTACACAGTCTGTTTTCTCCAAGGTCTCTCCTCGACTGACAAACATTCTCTGGTCTCCTAGTCGGCTTATTCTCTTAAGACCTGGTTTTTCTCTGCAGGTGACCACAGCCACGAACTTCCAGGGAGAGCAATGCAACCTCTAGCTTTGACCAACCCAAGCTTTTCCTCCCTGCCCTCTGCCTCCCAATCTTTGGTGACCAAACGCTGGTCATTTTTTGGTCTTGTGCCCTTGACTTTTCTGCAGGGTCTGTCATATGTGGTGAACATCTCATGACTTTCTCTTCTCTCCTGCCCTGACTTTCAAAATCATTCACGGTTCGAGACTCTCATTTCTCAATCTGGCTCCTTTCTTCTCATGCTCAGACTGGGGTTTCGCTTCCCCACTGGCCAATCTGAGAACTCAGTTCTCACATCTTCCGTTCTCTTTCCCTTTGTACCATTGCCGATCTCCTCAGTGGCCGCCAAACATCAGGGAGCATTGTGGGGGGCTGTCCAACTCCACGCTAGCTCTCTTTCTGTGGCTTTTCTCACTACCCGAGGAACATGCTCCCCTCCATGTCCTACAGCCATAGCAAGTGCAACCTGACACATTGGAAACATTTGCTCTGGAGGAATGTGGGGTGTTCTGCTAGGTCCAAACCAAAAAGAATCAAATTTACTGCCACTGAGTTGATGCCAATACTGTGAGCCAAGGACCCTGTCTTGAGTAGCAACATACTAGAGAGGTTTCCCTTCTGTAGGTCAGGGACCCTCAACCAGATCTAAATACTAGAATCACCTGGAGATTATAATAAGTTAAAAAACACACCACTGCTCTTGAGGGGATTCCAGCTCATCGTGAGCCTACAGGACAGAGTGGAACTGCTGACTTGGCTTCCAAAGCTGTAAATCTTTACGGAAGAAGATAGCCACAGCTTCCTCCCAGACTGGCTGGTGGGTTCGAACTGCCAAACTGCAGACCTTTGGGTTAGTAGCGGAGTGCTTAATCACTACACTAGGATTCCTTACCACAGGTACACACATTGTAAAATATGCAGGTCTCAAAACACTTACATCTGTTACCTTCTTTTTTGCCTGGCCCAACCCAGCCAGTGACATGAATCAGAATCTATAGGAGCTCGGGGGGAGCACCTGCACTCCCTAAATGCCACCCCCCACCCCACCCCAGTGTCTTCTACGGGCCGAGACTGTGTGGAAGACCGAGGAGCAGGTGGTGATCAAGACAGAGCCTGAGGGAGCTTGCCTTTGAGTGGAAGTGGTGAAGCGCTGAAACAGGGAATCCCCACCCACATGGGAGGGTGCTGCCGATAAGGGCCAGCAAGGAGCCAGGGTCGGAGGTAGAGGAAAACGGAGCAGGGGCTCTGCAGCCCAAACGGGAAGACCCTTCTGGGGAAGGGACGGCTGAGCTGAGTGAGAAGGAGATGGACAAGGAAAAAGCTGGGGGCAGAGGGGCATTTCTGTCAGACCCTTGGTGTGCTCCTGGAAGAGGGAAGGGGGTGGAGAGGGAGGCGTGTGAGTGAGGGGGCTGGGAGAGAGGCAGGAGCCTGGTCCTGAGCCTGTGGGGCAAGGTCAGCAGCGTGGACGGATCCTCAGAGCAATGGGAAGCTGTCTGCTTTTGAGCAAGACTGGAGTTGCGACCTGACTCTGCCTTCCCAAGGCTCACTCTAACAGCTCCGGTGAGGAGGGAGCCAGCTGCCAGAGCAGGACCAGCATGGAAACACAGACGCAGTAAGAGGTGACGGCCACTGGGGACACGGCGGTGGCCACAGAGCGAGAAGAGGTCACATCGAGGATATCTTTTCGAAATTAGAGCTAAGAGAACTTGATAACTGTGTGTGTGTGGGGGGGGGAGTGGAGAGAAAGAATTAATGCTTTCTTGGGGTCTGAAGCACTGGGGACATTGACTGAGACTTGCAAGACTTGGTGAAGAAAGGCTGGGGGGAGCGGGGGCTTGCTGCCTGCAATCCATCCTTCTGTTGGGACCATGCTAAGTTTAAGATCATCAGTAGACATTAACTGGAGATGTTGAACAGGCTGTGGGGGATATAAAATCAGGCCATACATGACCTTTCCCGTCATACCCCCTTTGTGGATTACATTACATCTCCCCCAACGATATGCTCAAGTCCAATTCCCAGCACCTGTGGATATGAACTTATTTCGAAGTGGGGTCTTGCAGATGTAATAAAGTTGAGATGACGTCACACTGGATTGGCGTGGGCCCTAAACTCAATGACTGGCACCCTTATGAGAGAACGGAGAGGAAGATTAGGGCCCAGAAAAGCACACAGGGAGAGACAGAGATGGACCCATGCAGCCCCGGTGGTCCCCCCAAACTGGAAGAGGGTGGAAGGATGCTCCCCGAGTGCCTGCTGACACCTCGATTTCACACTTCAGCCTCCAGGCTGAGAGACTCCTTTCGGATGTGCTAAGCCACCCACTCTGTGGCAAGTGCTTACAGCAGCCCCGGGGACCTAATGTGCCTCCCATGAACTCACTGGGTGCAAGCCATGCCTGAAGCCTACCCAGGGCACTGTTTGCTCTTCTCCACTTGCATTCTGCCGGTCTGGGCTGTGTCCACATTATAGTTTCTGCCTCGTGTACCCTGTCAAGCTTGGTTTTTAGAACCCTCATTCATGTATATAAGCCATCTCAAGTAACCCCTCGTCCCTGATACCACCATCAAAATGGTAAGGGCCTTCTGGGCACGCCCATTACAAAGAGGCCTTCTCTGGGATGTTCATGCTGGTCCTCGCTTCTCCTTTTCTCCCCGTGTGGGTTGTTTGTATGTATGGACCTCCCCTCCTGGCTCTGCCTTCCTGGGGCACAGCTGGCACCGTCCTGCTTTACCGTGTTCTCCATGGTATCTACAAATGGCTCGGCATATACGAGATTACTCATGGGATGTGTTGAATAATGAATGTTGAGGGCATTGTCTGAGGATAAGCTAGTTGTTGGTGGCCAGAGGTAGAGTTTTACTAACTTAGAGGAATGGGTGTTCGCTCTCTCTCTCTGAGTCATTGGCATAGAACGCTCTAGTGCGATGCCGAGTCTCAACACATGTGCACTCTTATCTCTAAACAGTCATGTTTTTACCTGCTTTAGGCAAAGGATGGGCTCCTTAGAGAATCAAAATCTAATTATAAACTTGCTAAACACACACACACACACACACACACACACACAACCAAACCAAACTCCCTGGCATCAAGTCAATTCCAACTCATAACAACCCTATGGGCTTTCTGAGATTGTGTGTTTTTTATGGGAGTAGAAGCCTCATCTTTGTCCTCTGGACTGGCTGGTGGTTTCAAACTGCTGACTTTGCGATTAGCAGCCCGATGTATAACCTAGTATGTCATCCAAGCCTATTATTAGAAAAGCAATGGTCTTTTCTTTCCTCAGGTTAAAAAATGTTTGTTTGCTTGTTTTTTTCATTTTCACCAATGTTACTTCATGCCCAACTTTTCTAAGACTGGCCTTCGGTTCACTTTGCTTTCTATCCCGCTTTCAGTGCACCGTGGCACCATCTGGGGTAGAGCAGCACTCGGCGGGGGCATCGGGAACTGGTTTAGCACCAGGACCATTTTATGGTCTCATGCCCAGTCCGTCTCGGAGGCTTGGATTCCATCTGATTGACTGACTCTTGCTCCTTCTGCCTAAAGGCGCTCCAGGTCACGGACTCTGCAGTGAAGAGGAGACGGTGGCAGGTTAGGTATCGAGCTGGGGGACCGCGGAGCACGAGCTCAGACAGACCTACGAGGTGAGAGGAAGATGGTGTAGACAGGGGTGGTAGGGAGGCTCAGGTGTGGACTGAGCTCAGAAGGGTGTTACTCCTGAATGGAGTAAGCTTTTGAAGGAAGGTCCCTATCAGTGACAGCACTTCGACCAGTGTTCCTGTGGTCAGCAAGTAGTTATTTTGCCCATTTTACAGATGAGGGACTTGAGGTCAGAGAGCTGACATTACTTGCTAGAGATCCTGGAGAAGCATCCATTTGATGCCACAGCCTGTGTTCTTAACCAGCCCCCTGTACCACCTTCTGATTTCAATGCAAGGGCATCTCCTCCCATGGCGCTTGCTTCAAGCTGAGAACGCAAAGTCTTCCAACGCCCTTGCCATGTGAGGAGCTGGACAGTGAGCTAAGGTGGAGGGGAAGTTCAAAGCCCTACTGTGAATGAGCCGTCTGCCAGGGCTGCTAGTGCTGAGAGCGTGCACACCAAGGAATACTCACCCCATTGTGTCGGGCCCCACCTAAATGTGTGTGTGTGTGTTTAAAAAAAAATTATTGTCTGTTCTTCGGCGTGAGTAATGCCACTTTCCATTTTAAGCTGGAAGCTTCAGGAGATGACCACGTTGTGAGCCAGGGTTTAAAGCTAAGTGCTGGCTGAGGGATTACTCACCCACAGGAAGAGGCAGCCAGCATCACACCCTCCCTCTCAGGATGCTGCTGGAATATTCTCTTCCTTGCCAAAACCTAGAGGCTATCTGGTTTCCTCTGGATTCAGACTAGGACTGGTGCCAGGTTATCAGCAAGCTGGTGTGTTAACTGGTTCTCCAAGTGGCACTGTGGTCATTTCTGGTGACACAGCCCACCCCCACCCCCGTGTGTGCAAGGTTTCATCGCTGGCACACTTACTGGACATTAGCAGAGGGCCTACTATGTGCCAGGCAGGCACTCTGTCCTTGAAGTGAGTTAGACAGTGTTGGTCCTTGTCCAACAGGGAACTGACAGTCTGTGGAGGTGAGCTGACAGTTAGTTGCAATGAAATCTCCTAACCAATAGAATGAGATCGACGTGGGAAGTTCAGGGAATTTGAAAAACCAACCGTGAGGATGTTTACTCCAAGGCAGGTAGGAAGGAGCTGGCTAGGTTTTAAATGATAAACAACCAAAAGTTGATTGAGCACATATAAGTAGAAAGAGAACTTAAGATGATTTAGGATTGCTCACAGACTTGCTGGGAAGGATTAGCATGTTTCAGAACCACACTGGAAGATGGGTCCAGCCAGACCAATGTGTGTGTGTGTGTGTGTGTGTGTGTGTGTGTGTGTGTGTGTGTGTTCATCTCAATCACAGGATGGGACTTCAGACCATCACAAAGGATGACCAATGATGAAGACAGAAGGTAGCGGTGGGGAAGGTGGGGAGGGGAAAGCTGTCTTAGAATGACCTAAGACATTCTGAGTCAGAGAACCCTAAAGGACGGGTTTAAAGAGAGCACCGGGCTGTTGAGGCGAGTAGGCACAGAGGCCAGGCAGTCAGGCTCTCAGGAGCGTCCTGGGGGAGTGAAGTTCACTGCTCAAGCACAGGCTGTGACTCCTCCGCGGGGAAGCCCTCTGCAAGGACAAGGTAAGCAAGAACTAGGCTTTGAGCGAGCCATCCCGGAAGACTGTCTCTCTGACAGAGCCCAGGGAAACCAGGAAAGTGGGCTCCACAGGAGGAGAGGAAAAGATTGGGGCAAACCAAAGGGGCAACGGTCACAGCCAGCATGGAGTGCTTGTGCGAACAGGAGCTTACAAGCATGATTTCATTTCATTTGCATAATAAGCCCGATGAGCAGACAGAGGTACAAAGGTTTTTAATGACTTGGCTCAGATCCCAGGGTTAGCAAGCCGGGATGCGCATTTCACTATAAATGAGAATCTGCTGACCGAAGACCTCAAGTGAGGGTCCAGTGAAGAAAAGTGGTCATGAAATGGCCAATGTAGGTGGAGAAAAGATTTTCTTTCCCTATACTAAGTGCATGATAAGAGATTAGCGACCTAATCCCTTCGCGATGACCTCTCTCCTGGGTACCATTTTGAATCAGAAGCTCAGTTACTGCTCCCCACTGAGAAATATCTCAAAATTGAGCCCAGGTGCAAAAGCACTATTGTTCCCGAGGGAGTCTTGAGTATGGAATTTTTAGCAGGACACCTCGAGGCTTCGACCCCTGGACTTCAGCAAGCGGTGTATTTTATTTACTGGATTATAAATGAAAACGTCAGACTGTACAAGTAAGATGCTGGAGTCCTGAGAGGACAGACACTGCCTTCCTGCCTGAGCAAGCCAGAGAGCTAGTGGGTTGGATTATGACCTTTGAACCCTCTTTGGCCAGGATGTGGGAGAACATGGAGGTATCCCAAGTCAGTGAAGGGGAAGTGGGATCAGAACCAGGATTCCATTTGGAGCTCAAACCTAGAAACCCTAGACAAAGTGGACTGCTCTTCTGCTTTTTAGCCTCTGATCTGTAATGTCACACGTGTGGCACCTTTGTGGACTAAATCGCTCCTCATAAATAAACGGTTGCTTGATCACCTGATTTCAGGTCATGCTTACTGAGGTAGTGAGTTTATTGGGCTAATCTGGCTGATAAACACATGTGGGATTAATTGAAGGGTGGAGAGATAAGTGGCTTGGTGAGCCTCGCCTTTTGAATTCTCAGGTCTCTTGCTTTATGATGGTTGGACCAGGGTGCAGCTGCCTTAGCCAGTTCCCTGCTTCAGCTGCAAGACATCTCCGAGGAGAAGCCACATGGACCTACCCCAATGCAGCCCTGGGTGCTGGAGCACCTGTGTGGAGACCCCTGCCAGCGCTGAGATGCTTACACGCTCACTGATTCGGCTTTCCTCCTGCAGTCGGCATCATAGTGTGTGTTTTGTGAGATGGAGGAGGACTTTGTGGATTGGTGTCGGACATATGGGCTAATGTTGGACTTGTGGGTTTGGGCAGCACTGGGTTGGGATGTTTTCTTGATGTGCACTTAACCTTTAACTTAAACTTAACTCTCTCTTATACATGAGTTTCTGTGAATTTGTTTCTCTAAAGTACCCAGACTAACACTTACCAGCTGGTGCTACCAATAAATGATGGAAAACTAAGTCCGTCTTAAAGGGCCAGGCAGTTTAGCATACATTCTATACTAAATAGAGGTGATAGCAATCCTTTAGCATCCCAAGAACTGCCATTTCAAAACACAGTACCTATCTGTGTTTATTGGAAAAGTGACTACAAAGCCCACACACACAAATACAAGCACATACACCCCCCAGATTGTGACATCTGTCATCAGTGAGTGGCAAAGTTATAGAGGATCCTTGTTTCATATATATACATATATATATGAAATATATATACATATATATATGAAATATATATATATTTCTATGCTTTTCAAAACAATTGTGTGTTTATTTTGTAGTCTCTTTTCCAAGGCAATAAATCTTTATGAGAAAATACAGCCCCATCTTTCTCCCTGGGAGCAGGTGGGTTTGAACTATTGACCTTATGTTTAACAGTCCAATGACTAACCCCCACTGCCACCAGGGCTCCAATGCATGCATATGTATGTGTACATGTATACATATGTGTATCTATACACACATATACGTGCGTGTATATAATCTTGAAATGACAGTTCTTGGTATTCTAAAGCATTTCTAGTGCCTCTAATTAGTCCTGTCCCTCAGAGGAGAATTGCCTCACAATATGCAATTTTGCAAATGAAGTTCGATGAATACCAGTTAGCAAAATGGAGCATGCTATGGAATACGAGCTGGTTTGTTCAAATGAGTGGGCAGAATACGGGGCCTCCTGGGGTACATTGAATATAAGGTGTGTGGCATGCCTAGCCCTTTAAGAGGGACTTAGTTTTCCATCATTTATTGGTAGCACCAGCTGGGAAGCATGACCTGAAATCAGGTGATCAGGCAACCATTTATTTATGAGGAGTGATTTAGTCCACAAATGTGCCGCATGTGTGACCTTACAGATCATGAGGCTAAAAACAGAAGAGCGGTCCAGTTTGTCTAGGGTTTCTGGTTTGCACTCCAAATGGAATCCTGGTTCTGATCCTACTTTCCCTTCACTGACCTGGGGACACCATGTCCTCCCATAACCTGGCCAAAGGGGGTTCAAAGGTCATACTCCAACCCACCAGCTCTCTGGCTTGCTCAGACAGGAAGGTGGTATGTCTGTCCTCTCTGGAGAACAGCGTCTCCTCTAGGTGCCCATGTGGCTCAAATCAACACAAAGCCAAGCCCGCTTTGACAACAGTGACTGCTGTTGTCAACACTCGCCACCCCAGGTGCCAGCCGTCTCTTGTTCTTTTCCAAATTATCAGGACAGGGCCTTACTGAGTCAGAAGCCTGTGTATCCCCTCTGCGCCACCCAGACATCTGGTTTGTGTTGAGATTCAGCGGCTGGCCAAGTGCTGGCCGGTGCCACTGGATATGCTGATGAAAACCAATTTGCTTGTGTATGAGTTTTTGCCCCTGAAAAGGCACCCCCAGAACTATCCCCTCAGTCCATGATTGGGATTTACCTCTGGTCCAAGGGGGCAATGAAATGAACTTGAATTTAGTTAGTACGTTATAGTCAGGAGGGAATCAAAGCACTTGGTCTTTTCTCGCCCCCTCTCTCCATGTAGCCCTTTCTTACTGGGACACACCTGGTCCCAAAGTGAGCTGATATCCATGTGCTGACCCAGAAGCCACTGGTCAGCAGCTTCTCCGGTCATGGGACACTCTGACCTACTGCCCCAGGGAGAGATCTCTGCTCCCTTCCTCTTTCACACTAGGGTTTCCCATGCTTAATTGGCTTGAATTTTCCCTTGCAAAAATAAAAATTTAAACACCACAGAGGTACTTTAAAAATGAAATACCTTCCACCCTCATATTCTGTTCTACTTTTTGAGCTCCTCAAAATTCACGATGCTATCTTTACATAGTCCATTTGTAAAACAACAAAAAAGGATAGTTCTGATGTTTAAAATACTTCCTTATTCTGGGAGTTACCAAACTTTCCAAGATTTCAGCTTTGTTTTCTATAAAAATGGGAGTAGTAACATTTATACAGATATAGAAATACTTGTTGCAAGAAAAACTTATGATAACATATGAGGGAATTTCAAAAAGCTGATGGAAAAATGAAGCTAAGACATAATGGATTTGTTTTCTACAATCATTTTAAAACACCCTTTATATGAGGTACTCAATATAGTACAAGTAAATGTAGTCTAATTATATATTTTTTAATTCTTGAAGTTTCGTAATATAGTTTATTTTTCATTTCATTTACCTTTACAATGACCTCTTGGCCACGTGACATTAATTTGGCATTTTTAGAAGTGATATCCAGTTTCTATTTGAGTGAATTTCCATTTAAAAGGAGAGTCAACTTAAAAGTATGCATTAAGTAACAGTAAGAAATGCATGCTACCGGCCAATGTCCAGATAATTCAGGGCAAAACAATCTATGCCTGTCGAAAAGAAATAACTCCCTCCCACATAGAGTACACAGAGAGGAAAATCCATAGCCACCAGTTAGTGCTGTCACCGATCACACCTGGGCCTTTACGGCACAGAGACGGGAAGGCTGTGCAAGAGGTGTCTTGGCGGCGGTCTGATGTCAGACCGTTCGTTTGGATTGCCCCTCCCTCCCATTGCTGTGCCTCTCCAACGGCCTTTCTTACCCTGGCTGACCCTGACTGCAAACCCAAGCGGCATTCAATGTTCTAGCCTCCTGACCTTTCTTTCCCTTCTCCAAAACCAAAACTCTTGGG
>NW_022111372.1:92996131-93000573 GCF_000313985.2 Echinops telfairi
GGCCAAAATCCGAATCATTGAATTTCATAAAAATCCATAAACATTTATTGGCAATTGAATGAGGGCAAGGCTATGGTGTGTATCTGTGGGGTAAGGGAGTTCAGAGAAAAAGAATAAACTTCCATCCTGAAGGAGCTGCAAATCCACGAGAGAGACTGAGCAGAGGATGCAAGTAACTGTAATTGCCGGGTAGAGAGTTCTAATCCCCACAAAGCTATAGCCAACATGTCTCCGGGGGCACAGGAGGAAGTGATGCCTTCGGCTTGAGAGGAATCGTGACAGATTTAGGATGGAAGGCTTGGCCCACGGAGAAGCATTTGTCCTTTCAAAAGATTGTTAATCCTTGCAGCCCTCCAATGGATGGGCTGTTTTTAGACTTTGGTCTAATGTGGGCTACAACCGAAAGAAGCATCCTGAGCTGCTTCTCCGAAAATGTGCCAGCCCCTTGCTCACGAGGCTCACAGAACACGCGGCCTGCGGGTCTGCACACACACCGAGGCGCATCCGTGTTGTAGCATGCACCGCAACGCCTTTCTCTATGAGGCTGAATAACGTTCCCTTGTAGGTCAGAGCCCCGGTGGGGCAGTGGTTAAGAGCTCAGCTGTTCACGGAAAGGTTGGCAGTTTGAACCCACCAGCTATTCCACGGGGGAACGATAGGGCTGGCTGCTTCTAGAAAAACTGCAGCTTTGGAAGCCCTATGGGGCAGTTCCACTCGGTCCTATAGGTCACCCACTGAGCAGCGTCAACTCGGCAGCAGTGGGTTGGGTTTTGGTTTGGTGTACACACACACGTACACACACACACACACACACACACACACACACCACTTTGCTCGTCAGTTGGTAGATATTTGAGCTGCTTTTATCTTTTGGCTATAGTAAATGATGTTGCTAAGAGCAGAGGTACGCATCCATCAGTGTGAATGGCGATTGCTGTTCATCCTCAAACGACAAGTCTCAGCTTAGACACCACTCACCACGCCCCTCCACCCGGCCACGCCCACCTCCTGGTACACACTCCCCTTTCTGCAGCCGCCGTCCATCCGAGACATGCGGGACTCAGCACGCAGCAGATTTTCTGATTCAGTCGTTGACTTAAAAACCAAAATCGAATGTCTTCTCGGTAGAAATGGAAACTAGATGTAGAACAGGGGCGTTACTTTCCTCATTTGCCTCTGTGTTCCCAGGGCCGCCCAGAATAATGTTATTTTAGCAAATAATTGTTGAATGAATGAATGACTTAAAAAACATCCAATTCCATCTTCCCATCGCTTTCCTGGTCCCTTCCTCTCTCTGGATTTCCATGAGGAAAGATGGATCAGTAGTCTGAGAGAATATAGGAGGTGGCTTCAAAATGGAATGAAAAGATAATGGAATTTTCCCGTGAAAATGTTAAAGCCCCCTCGCCCCCGCCCCCCCCCAGAGAATTAATATTAGATCGGTTTAATCGATTAAACATACATGAGTTCACAATGGCAACTGGAAAATTAGCATGGCCTATCAGGCTGGCCCCTGGTGACGCAGGGGTGATGTCCCGGGCTGCCAACCCCAAGTTCAGCAGTTTGAACCCACCAGCCGCTGCAAGGGTAAAATAAGAGGTTTTCTGCATTTTTCAGATGGATAGTCTCGGAAACCCATGACAGGTCTCCGCTGTCCTGTAGGGTCGCTGTGAATGAGCGCTGACCAGGTCATGGTGCCCAGCCCAGGCCTTAGTTCCGGAGGAGCGGGGCGCACAGAGCACACGTCTCTTCAGCATTGCTGGCCCTCCAGATGCCATCCCTCTCCCTCACTCTTCTTCTGCCCAACCAATAGTTACCAAGCTCAAAGCATGTGCCAGACTTGGGATAAAAAACTGAGTCAGTCAAACAGATAAGCCAATCGGCTGGCAACCAACCTAGCCCACTCTGATCATGAAATGGCGACAGTGAAAAAGGGGAGTCCCTGGGTGGTGCAAACAACGAAAGTCAAAAGGTGAGAGGTTCAAATATGTCTAGAGGTGCATGGGAAGAAAGGTCTGACAAACTGCTTCCCAAAACTCAGCCACAGAAAGTCGTGTGAAGTGCAGTTCTGCTCGGAGGCACGGGGTCTGCCTCAGGCAGAGTGGACTCTGTGGAAAGCATTTTTCTTTTTCCTTTTTTAAGGGCCATGTGGCAGACCCTGGACCTGGTGTGCAAGGAAGCGCTGACTAAATACTCTCTCAGGTGAAGCCGGGGGTCACAGGAACGATGCTGAGGGGCTGAGGATGGGGGTGTGGGCGGGGTGGGTAAACAGGCCCAGGTCCAGGACAAAGGCCCATGGGGGTGAGGGAGTACAGCACATCTGAGAACTGGAAGGAGCTCAGGCTGATTAGAAGGCTCTGGTGGATTCAATGCCAGGGAATACTGCAGTGGTTCTCAACCTGTGGGTCGCGACCCCTTTGGGGGGGTCAAATGACCCTTTCACAGGGGTCACCCAATTCCTAACCATAGCAAAATGACAGTGATGAAGTCGCAACGAAAATAATGTTATGGTTGGGGGTCACCACCACATGAGGAATGTATGAAAGGGTCGCGGCATGAGGAAGGTTGAGAACCGCTGCAGGGGGTGGGGGGGGCTTCTTCACTGAACGTGAAGAGCCGGAGCGCTCGGAGGTAGCGTGGTTCTCCAGCTAAGCCTCAGAAAATGACTAGGATGTCAGGTTCACGAGAGCAGGGCCTCCTTGGCCTTACTCCCTGTTGCTGGGCCGAGAAGGGGCCGGGAACAAAATCAACGCTCGACCTTTGCCAAGTGAATGAACGAAGCTCTCCTTTTCCCATATGGTCGCATCCATCTCCTCTACCCTCTCCAAGCCACCCAGGAGGCATCTTGAAAAGCCTCGCTTCCCTCGGGGCTCCCTCTCTTCCCCTTCAGTCTCCTGGAGACGACGCCTCCAAGTCTCTGAAGTCCAGGAGCTACCTTGGAATTTCAGTGCTTGAGGTCATGCCGACACTGCTGCAGGGAGGCAATGTGTCCAGTCACCCTGTGAGTCAAGGCGGGATGGAATAGAGTGGGGACAACTGTCCTTGGAGCCCAGCTTGGCACGGCAGGCAGCAAGGGGACTCTGGCCCCAGCATCACTTGTCACGTGTCACTCTCTGTTGTTCGCCGTCACTGTTGGGAATTGTGCAGCATTTCCAAATCTGGTACGGAAACTCAGTGAGTTCCAAAGTCCCCGAACTGCACAAGCACTAGGTTCTGCAGGAATGTCATTCCCTGATATAGTTTGGTGGTGGGATTTTTCATAGTGGTTAAACATACATCTTAAAATGTGTATGTATTTATATACCTATTTACCCACAATACACATGTATGTATATCTGGAGATGGAGATGGTGGAGATGGCGGTGGGGGTACGGGGCATGGGTATAGCATCTCCAGGCCACACAGGATTATAAACCCAGGATGCATCTTGAAAAGTCTCTCTTCCCTCGAAGCTTGCTCTCCTGAAGCTTCCTGGAGATGCTGCCCCTCAGATTTTCTAAAGTCCAGTAGATAACTTGGAAATCCGTATACATATGCACAGATCTACCTGCTGTTGGTAGGGTTCAGCGAGTGGATTTTCACAATGTAATGAATATTAGGAAGGCCACTAAACAGCGCACTTAAAATGGTTAAAATGCCAAGGGTTATCTTAGTATGAGCTGCGCAATGTGATAAAAAGAAAAAAAGCCAAATGAGAAAAGCAGTTCTGACTTACAGCTGCCCTCCCACTTGTGTACAGAACAGAACTGCACACTCCACGGGGTTTGCAAGGCTGTGGCCTGTCAAAGGCAGATTGCCACGCCTTTCTTACACGGCGCCTCTGGATAAGGTCAGATTTCCAATTTTCCAACAGTGGCTGCACATGTTAACTGTTCACACTACCCAGAGACTCCTTCACCAAGAACCAAGTCTGCTGCCAGCCAGTGGACCCGGCTCGGGCTCGCCCCGTGGGTCACAGAGGTGAGCTGACTGCTGCGGGGGGGGGCTTCCTGCCAGTCATCCTCACAGAAGCACATCACCAGCACCTTCTTCTATGGCATCGCTGGTGGGTTCAAACCACCAACCTTTAGGTCAGTCACGGAGAGCACTTTGTGGTACCCAAGGACCTTAGGGATGCATTCCAATGCAAAGACAAACAGTTACCACTACCACCCCCGTACCCCGCTACATAAAAACAACAAAGCACCAAACCTCATGGCCAACGAGGCCATTCCCACGCAGGGCAGCCCTTTGTCCAGTAAAGTCAGAGCTGGTTTCTGTCTCAGCCCAGAGAAATTTGGGACTTTCCGTTGGGTGACCATGATCCACAAGCCAGAGCTGCGGGGCAAACCAAATAAAGTCCGGATGCGTCTGTCTGTCTGCCCCCTCTCGCTGCCCAGCGGCAGCCGGCTGGTCTCAGCTTCAGACGCAGTGGAACCGGCTGATAGAGCCCTCCCTCACGC
>NW_022111372.1:93001320-93004640 GCF_000313985.2 Echinops telfairi
GGTTTTCGGCTGCCATGTGGCTATTTCGCCAGGATATGAGTTTTATCAATGGTGTCCCGCTTTACCAATGTTAAAATCTGGTCACTTTAAGTTAGGGAAGCATAGGCCGGGCACCACCGTGATTCTGTCCCCTTCTCCACAGAACAGTGGGGTCAACATGTTCTGAGAGAGAGCCAGACCATCGTTACAGTCTGCTGCCAGCCTCAGACAGTAGCACAGGAGCAAGACGCTCCACTGCCCCAACATGAGGGGAAGCTTTGCCATCTTGTCCCCGTAACTGTGACTTCCCAATGTGTACGAAAGACATGTGTACTACTCCTTGTGGGGTGCTTATACCATGTTGGCGGCTAAGTCCTTCCCTTTACATGTCAGGATCTAATTTGGTCTTTCCAACAACTCAATGACGTGGGTCTTATGCTTATCCACTTACAGATGCGGAATTGGGGCTTGGGAAGACTAAGACACTTGCCCACAGTCACCTATCTATGAAGTGTGAGGCAGGATTAAGACCTGGTGGTCTGCCTCACAGCCACAGGTCTTACCCAGTAGGCTGGCTGCCTCTTATTTTAAGCATGAGCACAACCACCATTTGGAATACGAAACGAGCAGGAGTTATCCCTCATTTGCCATTTTTCAGTTGACTCACCCCAGTCTGGGGGACAGTCTTGTTTCAGCAGGTACTTACCGGCTTCCCTGCCAGCCCTAGGAGAGCCCTGCAGTCATAAGTGAGAAATACAGACCCCTGCCAGGAAGTTTACCAAAAGGACACACAGGAAACACTGACGTAGATTTCCTCTGGGGTCTGGGAACTATTAGATTCAATAGAGTGGTCAATGCCTGGCAGTCTATGGAGGGGGTATCCTTGACCATGGGGCAGGAGTGCTTTGTCAGAGTGGGGAGGTCAAGGTCGGTCAGCAAAGGGGTACTGAACCTGAAGAGTCAGCGCCGAAGGTCCATGTCCCAGGGTGGCACTCAGCTGGTAATCAAAAGGTTGGCAGTTTTCTATCACACCCAGTGGCAGCTTAGAAGAAAGACTTAGGAATCTGCTATCAGAAAGGTTTCAAACCAAACCTAACCCAAGCCCATGCCCTCAAGTCCAGCCTATGTAGGGGACTGCCAGACTGTAAGTCCTCACGGGAGCAGATACATTTCTCCCACAGAGCAGCTGGTGGGTTTGAACAACCCAATGCCCAAGCCACAGGATCACTAGGGTTTCAGCCAAGAAAACCCCGTGAGGCCGTTCTACTCTATAACTGATGGGGTCTCCTGAGTCACAAGTCCACAAGAGAAGCAAAAGGCAACACCAATCAGCACCTGCCTCCTCGTTAGCACAGCCAAGATGGTGTGACTAACCTTGGCCTCTGACAAGGGTCGCCAGCTCAGTCTTCGGGAACAGCACCCCTCAGGTGGGCCCTGGGTGCGGAAAGGCGCAGTGAAGTCCCACGCAGAGTGCTGTGCATTCTCGGGGTCATTTCAGGCAAGGCGAGCAAGCCTCCCACTTTACCAGGGCACTCTGAGACCACAGGCAGCAGGTGGGAGCTTTCAGATCCACATCGCCATCACCTGGAGGAGCAGACGTCGAGATTAGAAAGGAAGTTACATAAAGGGACACAGATGCAAATGAAAATCCTAACAGGAGGATATTTCCTGAAATCTCGCTGAATTAAAACGTTAAAAAAATACATGCGTTTCCCCCACCAATTCCATTTCTGCACATTCTCCCAAAGGAGGTAATCTGATGGAGTGCAAGGATGACGGTGGTCTGGGTCAAGGGTCCTCAAACTACAGCCCGCGGGCCACATGCGGCCCGCCGAGGATATTTCTCCGGGCCGCCGGGTGTTTTGCCCCATTTTGTTTTTTACTTCAAAATAAGATATGTGCAGTGTGCATAGGAATTTGTTTATAGTTTTTTAAAAAAATAAAGTTCAGCCCTCCAATGGGTCTGAGGGACAGTGAACTGGCCCCCTGTTTTAAAAGTCTGAGGACCCCTGGTCTGGGTTATAATAATGACAAACGGTGAGGACCTGAATGTCCAACAAGGAAGGATTCGTTAACACATTTTTCACATGTCCACGGTATAGAATCGTATGTAGCCATTACAAAGGAAGATAGAGACTTGTGTTAATTAATGAGGGAAAATTTCCTAATGTCTAGAGTAAACTCAGGTTATAGAACAGCAGATGATAAGACCATATACAGATACAATTCCACTTTGGAAAATGCATCTCTACGAATAGCAGTCGGAGACCTGGCGGCAGAGTGGGTTAAGATTTGGGCGGCAAGTGAAGAAATTGTCTAGTGCCGGCTATCAGAAAGACTAGCATCTGGGGTCTTAAAGTCTTGTTTTCAAACAAGCAACCATCTGAGTGAGATATCAACTAAGCCCACATGGAAGAAACACTCCAACAGCTGTGAACCAAAGATTGTCACTTATATACTAATCCAAATCTGCAGGAAGGACTAGTATCAGAGCTTGACTGTGAGATTCCGCTGTGCAGAAGGCTATGGAGGACAGTGGACGCCCAGACACATTGACAGGATCTGTACAGAGGTCAGCATCCGCTGACTTCCCTCTGACCCTCATCGGGACTAGGAATAACCATCAGTCAGGGTAGTCAGTATTGGAGAGATGACTATAGTAGATTAACATGATACTTCTGACCTGAAGGGTTAAAACCTTGTCATTTGATCACCTTTTTGCTACACCTTGTGCTCGATCTGGTTTTTAATATTTTTGTGGGCTTTTTTTCATATTGGGGTTTGTCTTTGTTCTATAGTCTTCTCAGCTCTCTGGTAGGTATTTCTCTCTTTGTCGGTCTATGAAACCCAGGATAGGTCCCACTAGAGCCTCGATGACTGGAATGAGGGTTCGTGCACATGACAGCAGAGGAGGAGGGGGTGGCAACGGGGAGCTGATATCAAGGAGTTCAAGAAGGAAGAAACGGTTTTGAAAGTGATTGCACAACACTACTTGATACGGTAGTGATTGCACAACACTACTTGATACGATTGAACTATGGAATGGTGTCATGTCTGGATTCGCTCTTAATAAAATCTAAAATATAGATCGGTGGCTACGAACCACAAACGCACGAGTCTAAAGCCACTAGCTACTGCTTGGCAGGAGAAAGATGAGGCTTTCTGTTCGGTACCAAGTCAGTCTTGGAAACCCAGGAATGGTGGTTCCCTTCTGACCCGCAGGGTCACTGTGAGTTGGAATCAACTCGATTGCAGGAAGTTTACGACTAGCAATGCTCACAGAACTTCTTGCTGGGTGATGGGCCCATGGATAATTGGTAAAAATGTTTTATGGTTGTTTA
>NW_022111372.1:93006250-93026210 GCF_000313985.2 Echinops telfairi
TGTGCAAACTAAATTTAAGGAAGATGACGTGTTAGTAATTTAGAAACCCCTTCCAGGTAAGGAATTTGGAAATGTAATACAGATTCAAACAATAAAGGCAGCCCAGGTTTATTGACATCTGGGGGAAGTAGTGTTAAGCAGTGGTGTGGCTGAAACAGCGCCTAATGGCATGGCATTTCACAATTGGCAGCTAGGAGCCTAGCAGGTCCCTGGCAGGGCTGTTTAAGAGTTAAGATAGCTCCCTCAGGCTTTGATTTCTGAGTGGCCATCTCATCATTCTGAGTATAAAAATAATGCACGGAAATAATAAATGAGCTATTTGCCCAACAAATGACCTAGCCAGTGGGAGGAAATTTCAGAAGAGGACTCTGAGTATGTACAGATAAATCGAGTTGGGAGAATGATTAAGGAGGAAGGCTCCTAAGATAAAATGTCTTTGCAAAGTTTGCCCTGAGGGAAGAGGTCCTTCCCCAGCAAGGAGGGCAAGTCCTGTCCATTTTTACAGGAGCGTTGCATGTGGATGGCGGATTTATTTCCTGTGGGTCCCAGGAATTCTGGAGCAGGCCTTCAGGATGATGTTGGTGATAGGGAACAGCGACTTGATGAAGGCAAATCAATAATTATCTCTATATTTGCTTCACTTTTTTCCATAGACATATGCTAAGGGAAAAAATTACTTTCCTTAGAAGAGCAAAGTTCACTGTACCAACGAGCAGAATGGGGCGTGGAAGTGCATCGGTGTATGGCTGAGCCCTTAAGCCAAGGTTGGCAAGATCCAGGTTCACTTACACCCTTCCTCTCTTCCTTCCGTGTTGATCTAGTGAATGTTTGGATAGGGCTAGGGAGAGGGTGAGAATAAGCCTGACCTGTCGTCTCCAGGAGCACACAGCCTTGTGAGGGACAAAGACACACAGGTCAGCACAGGAATGCACATCAGATGGACTCCTAAGGGTGGTAAGAGTCAGGCAGGAAGAGAACAGGAGGCTACACATGAGAATAACAGGGGCAGAGTGAGCGCTGACTGCGATCCAATGTTCAGCAAAGACCACTGAGAAGATGGTCCTTCAGCTGCCATCCGAAAGACGAGGAGAACCTACTGTGGAAAGGGCATTCTGGAAAAGGTGATCTGGAGATGACCACCATGGAATCAAGAGTCCAAAGAGAGTCCCCCAAAGGATAAAATACCTAGGAATCAATCGATCTCACCAAGGATGTGAAAGACTTTCAGAGGAAAACTACAGAACAGAATGGAAGTACACACCATGCTTATGGACCGGAAGACATAACACGTGACAATGTCAGTACTACCCACATCGCTCTATTGTTGTGGTTGTGAGGTGCCGTCCAGTCAGTTCAGACTCACGGCGACCTACGTACGAAAGAACGCAACACTGTCTGGTCCTGCGCCATCCTCACAATTGTTCTTACGTCTGAGCTCATCGATGTAGCCACAGTGTCAATCTATCTTGTCCAAGGTCTTCTCTTTTTCAGTGCCCTGCTACTCTACCGAGCACGATGTCCTTCTCCAGGGACTGGTCTCTTCTGATAACACGTCCGAAGTATGTGAGCCCAAGTCTCGCCATAACTAGCATTCTGGCTGTACTTTTTACAAGACAGATTTTTTTTTCTTTTAGCCGTCCATGGTACCTTCACTATTTTTTCAAATGCACCCATTCTTCTTCAGTCTTCCTTATTCAGTGTCCAATTTTCACGTGCAGATGAGGCCACTGAAAATACCACAGCTGGGGTCAGGCATCTTAGTCCTCAAATTAACCTCCCTGCTTTTCAACAGTTTAAAAAGGTCTTGTGCAGCAGATCTATCCAATGCAAAGCATCGTTTGTTCTCTCGACTGCTGCTTCCATGAGCACTGATTGTGGAGCAGAGCAAGATGAAATCCTTGCAAGTGCGACCTATTCTCCCATAATGTTACAGACTGGTCCCGTTAGGAGGATGTGGGCTTTCTTTACACTGAGTTGGAATCCACACTGACGGCTGCAGTTCTTCGTCAGCAAGTGCTTCAAGTCCTCCTCGCTTTCTGAGGAAAGGTGTTAGTGGACCATTGGGAGCAGAGCTGGAGATAAAGACGCAAATGTGGGAACTCTTCACAGGTCAAAAGTCTTGATTATGAGGCACCTTAGGGAAGTCACCTTGCTGACAGGGCTGGGACTAGGGTGAAGCAAGTGCTATGCTCAGCATTTTAAGAGTAGGGTTTCCAAAAAGGTCTCTGTAATTAAGAGTAACATTTTAATGAATGATTAAAAATGAAAGGCTAAGATGGACAAGGTGTCAAAACTTAAAATACGAATATGATCAGTAACCATGTTGTGACAAGCCATATAAGAACCTGAGGCAAGGAGAACAATTAGTCATAGAGACTTTGTTTCTCTTTACAATTTTGATGTTTTGATCACTGTTCACACTAGTCCTGGCTCTACTACCTGGCCTTCCCAACCCATGAAATGAAGGGTCAACCACTTAACCCTTTGTCCTGAAAATAAGTATCATGGAGGAAAAACCCTAACAAAACAAATTATTGCAAACCCTCTGGTGTTGTAGAGTGTATCCTTCCTCATTACTCTGGAGACTCTGGGCCAGAAGGGGTATAATAGTTCCTCAATAAATATTTCTGGTGATAATGTTAATAGCTAATCGATCATCAGTTCTTTTCTTCTGCAGGTCACGAGGTAGGTCTGAACCCCCGGCCTTTGGTTAGCAACTGAGTGCTGGTGCCACCAATGCTGGCCACTAGACTTCCGGTTTGGAGAACCAGGAGTTCCCCTGCAAGGGCAAACACTGTTGAAGCACACTGAAAAGAAACCTGTAGAAGGACAGAAAAGTAACCCTAAAGAGATCACCTTCTCCCACAGGGATGGTGTTTTATAAGTTGGGTGTTTAAGCCCAATAGTTCCTGGGAGAATATATTTCTTGAATTCATTCATTCCAAAACATATATTCATCAAACCATTAATATGTGTTAGGTCTGGACCAAATACAAAGAGACTCATGGAGGCAGATCCCCCACTTTGTATAATAGTCCTAATGCTGAAAATATGATGTGAAAATATGAAGGATATTTTTTGCACATCAAATCAATCAAACTCCTTACAGGGTAAGGAATCTATGGAGGCTAGTTTTGAAAAGCAACACTCATTTACTTCTCCTTAAGAATAGATCAAGGGCTCAAGTAGAAAGAAAATGTTTTGAGAATGATGATGGCAACAAATGGACAAATGTGCTTGACACAATGGATGGATGGATGGATTGTGATAAGAGTTGTACGAGCCCCCAATAAAATGTTTTTTAAAAAAAAGAAGAATAGATCTATACCCTCAATAAAACGATTTCTCTCTATATAAAGAATAGATCTATATGTGTGAGTCCTTTGTAGCATAAAGATGGCACAGAATTGGTTTATGCTTTGTTCTGTTAGTCAATATAACCCCTGTGAGTCATGGACAACGTCTCAGCAACTCACAACAACAAGTGGCTCACCATAGAAACTAGTGGAACTCCCAAGACCATGAGCCCAAGACACCCCAAAACAAAACTTGAACACATCCTAGGACTCAACTTTCAGCCTACAGGAGGGCCTGTAACACCAGGGACGTGTGCGGTCCTGGGAGCAGTCAGCAGGTGGGAGACAAAGATGACAGCAGTGGCCCACGGACCAAGCTCAGAAGGCAGGAAGCCACCGGAAAGCAGGGCAAATGGAAATGGCAAGTCCAGGGAGGAAGGGGGACAGTGTTGTTACATTGTGGGCAATGGCCGGCAGGCTCATGGATCAAAATGCAGGTGAATTGTCGAATGGAAACCCAATTTGTTCTGTAAACTTGTGCCCAAATCACAATTAAAAAGTTTTTCTTTCTTTTTTTTTTCTTTTTTAACATTTTATTAGGGGCTCATACAACTGTTATCCCAATCCATACACACATCAATTGTGTAAAGCGCATTTGTACATCGTTTCTCAAAACATTTTCTCTCCATTTAAACCCCCGACATTAGGTCCTCATTTTAAAAAAGTTTTTCTTTCAAAAGGTGACTCACACCGTTGGGGTCATACTAAAATACTGGGCAATGTTCATCTTTCTCTTGCCGCACTCCATGGGCCTAGCTAACTGTCTAGATTTATCTAACTTCAGGGGAGCCACGTGCGCCTGAAAAGGACAAAGAGGAGTCAAGGAGTGTAGGATGACGGCGTGCTGGGCGCAATTGTGTGCACACAGATGGCAGTACAGGAGACGCGAGAAGAAAGCGCTCTGGCGTTTCTCCATACTTCTTGCTGCACATCTGTTTTCAAAGGCCAAGACTCTATTTTTCAAACAACTCCACCCATCATTGGGGCTCTTTGATCTGTAAAGGATGCGAGGGGAGCCGTGGACATTGAAGGATATAAATGGCTTTGAAAGGTCACTTAGCAAAAGGAAGCCAACAAGGAGGAATCCCCTGAGAAGCTGAAGGGGGGCAAGCCAGTTGTGCTGAGTTACTTGCCCAAATGAAAGAAAACTCTCGGAGGGGCCATGTGGGACGACTGAAGGCGTGGTCGCGGTTAGCGCTCTCGGTCTACCTCTCCGGTGATGTTCGGATCCATCTTGGCATCCCGGCGGCCAAGTGTACCTTTCCCGAGATGCCAGAGAGCAATGGCAATCTTATCTCTTCGTGTAGCTTCTTGGATAGAAGATTTCAGTTCACTTCCAAGCTCTTTCATCCCTTATCAAATACCAGGTATTTCCTAGGGCTTGTGGTGATGGTCTCCTGCACTGTCTCCTTCCCATAAAACAACTGATTCCTGCCAAGAGCCAGGCTGTGGATGGATCTGCGTGTGGAATACATGGCCGCAGAGCCCTCAGCAGTGCTGAAGCAGGTAAAGAGCGAATGGAAAAAGGTTTCTTTTCGCCTTTCCATGTGGCATCAAAGGGAGTTGGCAAGAAACAAAGAAGAAGGGGGGGTGGGGGGAGGAGAAAGAACCTTCTAAAAATAGCCAAAGTCCTTAAAAAGAAATCATGCAAAAGGAAACACGTTTCATCCCGTCCTATGGAGGCTCTGCAAAAACTAGCAGGCTGGCCCTGGGGCAGGTGATTATTTTCCTCCTGCCCTTTGGCTGTGACACCCACTGGGTCCCTTTACAAGACCCGGCCCTGCCCTGGCCTTTCTCCTGCGTGGTGCTGGATGCCGCTGCAGGAGTGCAGCTCTCTCAGGCCACAGCTGTGGCCTCTCCCTTCCAAGAGCCAGAATAGACTCCGACACGGGAAACGAGCTCAATGGAGTTGGCAGGCCTTCTTCCTAGCTGAGCACCCTAAGACACAAGACCGAGTGCTCGGATGGCTAACTGCTCTGCCAGAGACGCCTGGCTCTCGTCTGTTGGGCAGCCACGTGAGTTTCCTTCCATTTATTGGGGGCGTTTTGAGGGAGAATAGAGCCCTGGGGAAGGCGGCGGCCCCAGAGAGGGGCGACGTGACAAATCCGGGCCTTGGCACTGTTTGGTTCTTGGCTGAGTCACAGATTTGCTCTGCTAAGCCGCTCTGCTTCTCTGCGTCACAGCTCTCTTGGGCAGAGAAAGCGTTATTACTGATTAACCTGCGCAATGGAAGGGCTAACAAATAGAAAATAAATTGCCTAATGCAGGACCTAAGAGTTCCTGGAGGGTATAAGCAGTTCATATGCTTGGCCAATAACCCCCAGGTGGACCGTTCGATTGTACCCCGGGCTACCTCAGAAGAAAGGCCTGGTGATTTATTTCTGGAAATCAGCCACGGAAAGCCCCATGGACCCCATGGACTACTCTGGCACCTACAGGGCCACCATGAGTCACATGGATCCGATGACAACTGTTTATATCTATTTAGGCACCCTGAGATGCTTGTTTATTTGTATAAATGTTTTGTGAAATATTAAGGGCTATAAAAATTCAGATAACCAGGCCACCAAAATATAGACTCCGATTAACCATAGTAGTAATATCTTCTGTTTCCTAAGCATGCACTGTATACAAGGTCCTTTCCAGTCTTAAAGGAGCCCTGGTAGTGTGGTAGGTTATGCATCAGACCCCTAATCACAAGGTTGGTGGTTCAAACCCACCAGTTGCTCAAAGGGAGAATGATGAAGCTGCCATAAAGATTGATAGCTTTGGAAGTTGGGAGGGGCAGTTCTACTCTATTTGATAGGGCTGCCATGCCTCAGAATGGATTTGACTGCTGTGAGTTCCCATCATTGCTCTAGTACCGCCTTCCTGGTCCCCAGGATGGGGTTGGTATTATTAATAGCTTTATGTCGAGGAGGCAGCTGAGGATCAAATCATCTGAGCCCCTTGTCCATTGCGCAGCAGAAATGGAAACCCAGATCTATGACTCTCGGGTTATGGGAATTTCCCTTTTCCACCGCGTCTCGAACCTAATCTGAAGCTGGGTCATTTACCCCAATTCCTGCGGTTGCCCGCTCTCTCACCCCAAGTCATGTGTCAGCGGCAGCAAAGTGCACAAGGACCGAGGTCAGGAGAACTCCAGTGATGGACAGTCACCTTGGAAAGGTCTCTGCTACCCTCAGGAAAGGGCTGGGGGGCTGTTGGACCGTGTGGAGGGGGCAGTTCAGTGTGGAGAGAGTAAGTTTGCAAGGGTTCGCTTTCAGGGCACACAAAGGTCTCCTTCAGGACAATCTTGGCTGGGCGACACACATTATAGAAACTGGAGATAAAAAGAAAGATAGGTTCACTTCATTCCAAAGGCTGCTTTGGTTCCTTGCCCGCATTTCTTCCACGTTTAAGACCATGGACACAGGAGTCAGACAACCCAACCTTGAGATTGGGGCTCCATGTTTATTCAGTTGCGTGACTTTAGATCAGTGATTTAGCTCTCTGAACCTCAATGTCCTCAGCTATGAAATGGGGGCTAAAAAAAAAGCAAAACTGACCGAACAAAACTGCTGTGAAGGTTAATTACAGTAATGTGTAGAGCGCTTAGGATCGTACCTGGTACCCAGAAACTGCTCACACAAAGGTCGCTCTATTATTTATAGGCATGTCCAGAACGGGCTGTTGGGAAACATATGGCAGAGGAAGCCCTCAGCATGTCCAACAAGATAACAAAAACACATACTTCAAAAGACTGAAGTAAATCGTCTAGGTCTTGAGAGGAAGAGGGGAGCCAGCAAGCAGCCCATCTTCCTAGGAGTTGCACAGGCTGCTGATTTTGAGAAAGGAATGTCCTTGCTAGGCTGGATCTGGAGATTGTAACTGGTACAACAGATTCCAAAGGTTTTTAGAGACGAGTCGGCCAGAGACGGATAGGGGAAAGCACTCGAGGACTTCCAGAAATCCTGCAAAATCACTTTGCATTCCCTTCAAAGCCCTAGGTTTGTAGGAAGGTTGCTTTCCTTTAAAATGCACGCAGATCTTTGGGCCAGCAAGACAGTCATGGCAGGGGTGTAGTACGGGGCATCCAGACAGAACTGGAGTCTGCAGAGGGCTGTCCTACACCAGCGAACACTCCTGACTGCCGGTAGAATGATGCTCTTTAACCAGGAAGTGCTAGGAGGCAGACCACCTGGACTACAGGGATTTCACGATCTGGAATTCAGAGAAGAAATCAAGCATGTTGGAGGGAGTCCTTTGAGGATGTGCCTGTGTATCCACTTATATTTTTCAGCTCTTCCTTAAGGACTCTGAGAGTTAAGGCTGGATGGAGCTGTGATACAGATGGATTGGACTAACAGTCCCCACGTCCTCCCTGCATGCAGGCCCTTGCACGCATCTAAGCCTCTCTTACTTAAAGTCTGGGTGATGAGTCTGGTGTGACTATAGGTCATTCCTTAAAGGCAGAGACTGTGATTTCTACTCCAGGGCCCATAATCCCTTAATGGCTAGATTATGTTTCAGAATCCAGAATTGGGGGGATTCTGGAGTGGTAGGACAATGCACCCACCTTAGATAATGTAACAACCCCAAGGGGGTCTGGAACAGCACCCTATAATCAAAGATGTTAGTATCAGATTATATAAGTCTTAACACAAAGTTGGATGTGAGGTATCAGGCCCTTTGTCCCTTTTTCCTATCTGATTTCAGGGTATGACCGGGCAGTCTGCCTGGCAGGCGCTAGGGGGGCGGGGGTGTCTGACGTCAAGAGAGCGGCGACATCCTGGCCTTCTGCATGTGCTATTTGACTTTGAAAGCCAGAGGACAGTTTCTTTTCAGTGACCTGGAGGCTCTCCAGGTGGCGCTTACACTAAAACAACAAGAGAGAAAGACTACTGAACCCAGAGGTTCTCTGTTGTCTTGGAAAGTGACACGACGCATCACGAGACAAGACTCTGAGAACTCTTCACAAGGATACTGTGGTTGGCATGGAAGCGAACGAGAAGATGTGATACAGAGTGATGATGAGAAAAGTCTAAACTTACTACTTAGAAACCTCTTTTCCATTATTGATAAAATATTACGACAGGCTAAAAGTCAAATTTCTTTTACTATAAATCAACAGGACAGATGAGTGGCAAAGCCAACCATGAGCTACACGGCTGATGATAATCAAGTCAATGTCTGTTGAATGCTTACAGTTTTTCACCTACTAGGCTCCGTGCTCCGTGTGCATTATCATCTCATATTTATAGCAACTCTATGTGGTCTTATAGAGCCCTGTTTCCTCGATGAGGAAATGGAGGCTATGTGAGATTGGATGCATTTTCTAGGGAATGTCCAGCTAGGACTCAACCCCGAGTCTAGTTGGTCGTATGTTGCTCAACAACATCTCATGATGAGAAAGATTGTGATTTACAACACTTGCCAATTTCCTTGGGAGAAATACTTCTGCTGTGGCTGATTTCAAGCTACCAACAATTTAGCAACCAGCTTATAACATTTCTGACTATTTAATGACTGGCTTTTATGAACGTGTCGGAGCTGGCTCCAGCACATCACTGTCCATTAGATCCCATTGCCAACTCAATGGTTACTAGACTCGGAGGATGAGATTTCAGCTGGTGAAGTGACTTGGGAGCAGCATGCTGGTATACTATCCTAGACTAGTCAGTTGCACCTAGGTCAAACCCAGGTTAAATCACTGAGGGCAGAGCAGGGAGGGGCAGGGGGGCGGCGCGGACAGGACAGAAGCATACGATCTTCCTTTCTTCAGACACTGTCCTTCTGTCCAGAGAGGAGTGAGATGGGTTCTTGCCAACCAGATACTTCTGGGCAAAAATAACCGAACTTGGAATTTTTCAGCCCCGATGAATCTTTTTCTTGGTCAGACAAGGACTTGAGTCTCAGAACGAATGGGTCTGCTCCTTTCTTCTCAGAGACCCATAATTTCCACGGTATTTCCTTTGAAGAAGTAAAGAGTTTTTGCTACCAAACAAGAGCAAGAGTGGGCTTGCTTCTAACAAATGGAAAGGAATTCTAGCCTGTTGCGAACCCAGTCAAGATACTCCGGCGGTTGCCCTGGCTTCTTTGTGAATGCCTGCAGGGACACGCTGCCATTCCAAGCCACAGTGAGCTAATGGACAAAGAACTCTCCTTGGGGTTTCTTAGACTTTAAATCTTCGCAGGAGAAGAAAGCCTCATCTTTCTCCCCCAGAGCGGCCAGTGATTTTGAACGGCTGACCTTGTAGTTGATACCCAACAAATAACCTATGACTCTACCAGGGATCCTGCCTGTAGGACACCACCTTCTAATTGGGGCTCCAGATAACATGCTTCATTGGAAGGTATTTGGAGGGGACGGGGCTGATCAAGAAGCAAGCACAGGGCACCTATTGTGTAACAGGCATTTGTTAAATATGGGTATTCACAATCCACTCACAGCAGCCCCGTATGACAGAACCGAATGGTCCCACAGGGTTTCCACAGCTGGATTTGAGTTGGACTCACCTCGATGACAACAGGATTTTATAGGCACAATCCCGATCTGTGAGCCTCATGAAGAGGAGTCCACTAGGTGTTGTTGGCTACCATTGAGTCTACCCATGCACAAAGAAGGCTAACCCATGCACAAAGCAACGAGATAGCATGCAGTCACGCACATCTCCACAATTGATTAGGAATCAGACCACTGGGATGCATCAGGTTTTCATTAGCTGATTTGGGGAAGCAGATCTTTCTGCCTTAGTCTGGAAGTTTTGCTGAGACCTGTTCAGCACTACACAGGCCTCCCCAGACTGATGCATAGTAGCTGCGCATAAGGTGTATTGTCCAGTAGTGGAGCTTGGGTCTCGCACACACAAGGCAAGCATTCTGCCACAGAACCACCAGTGTCTTCTGGAAAATACAGGTAAACATTACATTCATTCATTCCAAAAGTAATGATCAGCTTCTCATTAGGTGCCAGGCATTTTGTCAGGCACTGGTGTACCGTGGTGAACAAGACAGATTGGCTTCTACTATAATGGAACTGACAATCCAGACATGGAGAGAGGCATTAATTAAATAATCTCAATAACAAATGTGTAATTAAAAACTAAAGGAAGAGCTCTGGAGAAACATTAAGGGGTCGTATGAAAACTGGGAAAATCTGACTCGGTTAAGGTAGGCAGGAATAGTTTCCTTGAGGAATTGATCATTGAACTAAGATTTAAAGAGAACAAGAGATATACAAATGGGTGGATTCAAGAGGAGAAAAGTAATGCACCAGACAGACGAGCTGAGCAAAGGTCCTGGGTGAGAAGGACGACAGTGGTTTCAAAGAAACAAAAGGCAAGGCCAACTTGAAGGTAGAGAGAGGTGCGAGGAAGGACGTGCTGGGCTCCTGCAGAGCCCCGCAGGCCACTGAAGACTCTGGTCTTCATCGGACAGCAATAGGGAGTCACTGGAGGTTTCACCAGGGAAAGGTACCTGGCAATTACAGCCATGCTGCAATGAGGGTGTGTTCGACATACTATGCAAGCACCAGGGAGCCACGTAGTATATAACTGGTGTGTGTGGTGTGGAGGAACAGCAGGGAAGTCGTGGGTAGAGAATTTGGACAACTAAGATTTCTGAAGGCAATGATAATTCTGAGCTGAATTTCTGAAGGGTGAGTATGAGTTAACCAGGCCAAGGTGGGCGGGTGGAGAAAGAGAGAGAGAAATGCTGCTGGGATGAGCTACTTGGATTAAGGCCTGGGTGAGCGTAGGAGTGTGGGGTCATAAGGGGACTGCAAGAAGAAGCCAGTAAGGAAAAAGGCAAGAAACTGATCTCAGGGTCATGGTAGATGTTTGGGTTTTTTATCACGAGGGTGGTAGAGAACTCCTGGTCCAAATCGGATACACCTGTTAAAAAGATCGCGAGCAGCAGCCTGGAGTGGCGTGGAAGTGTGTAGCACCGAAGAGACAACAAGTTCTTGACATCAAGCCATCAGCAGTAGGGCTGGAGAGGAGAGGAGGCTTTTAAGAGACATTAAAAAAGGTAAATGAAACGGTCTTTAATGATTTCGACCGACCGCAGGACTGGTCTGAATGCAACAAATGCATCGATGGATGATGACTTTCTTCTTACGACCTGGTATATTGTCAGTTTTTGTAAATGTGCCAGGTGCCCTTGAGAAACATAATGCTTACAGATTGTTTGCTCTTTCTATATTCACTCACTTAAGTCCATTACATGTAATATATGCTTCAGTCTTCTAAATACTTGTTCATGTTTTTGTCTGTTGGCTCAGTTAATTTGGACAAAATATTAAGGTCTCTCACCGTCACTGTGGGGGTGCCAGTTTGTCTTTCTTTTTTCCCTGAGGACCTAGCATTAGGTGTACCCATTAGGCTAAACATTTTATATCATTCTGTTGAATTATTCTAGTTATCACTTTGTAGCCCTTTAATTCTTGACCATTCTTCATTCATTAAAGCTATTTTACCTGATATGATTATAGACATACCAGTTATTAACTTTTGTTGACATTTGCTACATACCTATTTTTCACCCTTTTACTTTAACCTTTCTGTCCTTCTGTTTTAAATGTATTTCTTGTATAAAAGGAATTTTTTAATTCCAGTAACCGGGAAATTTGGTCCATTTGCATTTATTGTGATCGTAGCTATATTTAGATTTATTTGTGTCACATAGTTTTGAGCAGTCACCTTGATGGGGAATTCTTTATTCTATTGTTCTTGATTCTTTGGATGAATAGGGTTTTACTCATACTATATTGTCTCTCTACCTCCACTAATGGTAGCTTAAATTTAATATACAGTGATACCTCCATTGTCGAACTCAATTTGCTCCAAATTAACGTTCAAACACCAAGAAGTTTGAGAACTGAATCCATTTTGTTCCCATTTAAGAAAAATGGAAAACCAAATGATTGGTTCTGAGGCCCCCAAATTACACTTACAAATTCACTGGAGGCCATTACCTCTTATCACTGTCTCAGACACAATATCGCCATCCAATCGTTTCTGATTTATCAAAATTAACTGTAACTTTCAACCTCTTTGATGGCTGGAGCTCTTTGTTGTGCGGTTAATGATTTCACACCTTTCACTACATTAGCCCTTTTAATCACATTCACATCCCCCCAAATGCTGATAAACATACAAGCAGCAACCTGACTCGAATTTCACAAGGACTTCTTTGTTTATCATGGCTCTCATCGTTCTCCCCTTAGCTTTACTGTGGGCAATACTAACTTTCTTTGGCGCTATGTTTACAATATTTTGCACTGAAAAGCCCAACAATGAATGTTTTCATGCACGATCACAAGCACGACACGTTGTCTGAGCGAGAGCAGCGCTCACACCGGAGGGTCACCCCTTCGTGTACGCCATGAGATGCGACATGCGTGACCCCCTCTTGGCTGGCATAAGTATTTCCAAATGGGAACTGTGGCGGACCATTGACATCGAGATTTCATTCAAGTTCCAGTAGTAGAAAGTGAGAGCTTGGAGGTGTTCGACAACTGAGGCATCGCTGTACCTATTTCTTTTCATTACGTACTCACCCTTGCGAGTTAAGATGCACAATGAACTTAACAGATATTTCGGTGGACTCGTAATAAGTGACCTGAGATGAGCCCAGATGTATCTGTGCCTTCATGGCTATAGGTGGGACTGCGGGGATCTGCAAAGCCAGCCGTCGGAAATGCCAGCCTCCCCCTTGAAGGGGGCAGAGGGGCTCACTACTCCTGTCAAGAGCGGCAGTCTCAGAAACTCGCAGGGGCCGTTCTACCGGGTCCTAGAGGGTTGCTATGAGTCAGGGTCAACTCGATGACAGTGGCTTTGGTGCATGTTTTCCCTGGCAGCTTAGCCACCACGGCCATGCTCCGCACAAATGACGCATACAGATAGCCAGCCTCACAAATGTCGCTTCAACAACTTCAAATAACGGAGAACGGAAGTCGAATGATGAGTGGGCATCACCACGTCTTTCGCCTCCTTCAGTGTCCCTACCATGTCTGTGGCTTAAATGTGGGGGACTTCCATAATGTCTTCCTCACTTGGGAGGGGTCCCCAAACTATTTTAGAACCAGATTGAAAAGTATTTTATGTTGAATATTTAATCGTAGTTGATCTAGACTACACCAGACTTCTACATAACCGGGGACTCCTGTCTCTTATGTAGAGGTCAGGCCACGTTATTATACAGCAATGAGAAGGAAAATTCAAATAGTTTCCGCACAAAAAAGGATCCATAGAAAGTAGTCAAAGACAGGAAACGTGTAACACCCTGAGAGACAAGGCAGTCCCATCCAGTTCTGCGTCTCCGTACTTCTGTCGCTGTACTCTGACAGCGCTCATGTGAGTACTGTACCCACTTCACCTTCACACAGCCGAGAGATGGGCAAGGTGCGGTTCATTCGGTGAACTTCTGAGAAGGAATGAATGGCTTTCCAGGGTCGATAGCCTATTTGTTCGTAGCAGTGGAGGCTTACTACCACATTCACACTGCAAAGTGACTGACCAGTATGTTCCTGGATGGGAGTCTGTACTTTATATCTGATTCACGTGTCAGAGCTCAGATTCCCTTTCAAAGGATACAACTGACTAAATATGTCAGCCTTCACATGCTGCTCCTGTCTTGGAAGAAGTACGGTCAGCGTTCTCCTTCGACGCAAGGTTGGCAAGACTTCATCTCATATGCTTTGGACATGTTGTCAGGAGAGACCAGTCCCTGGAGAAGGACATTAACCTTGGTAAAGTGGAGGGGCAGTGATGGATGGACCCAGAGGCTGCAACAATGGGCTCTGGTACAGGAGCAATGGTGGGGGGCGGGCAGGACTGTGCAGTGCTTTGTTCGGTTGTGCATTGGGTCGCTGTGGGTCGGAGCTGACTCTGTGGCAACCTGACAACAGCAATCACAACACGGTAGGCCAATCGGCTTGCTGTTCTTCTCATCTTGGGGTCACTGATAAACCCTTCCCTGAAAGCTTACCAATGCGCCACATCTCAAAGGGGAGGCTAGGCTCCACACCCACCGATGACAGGGAGTTCCTGGGGCCTGATCTCGATTTCCCAACATGCGTATTACCTGATTTTTCTTAGTTAATGGATTCCTTTATTCGAGCAATGTGTGTAATTCCTCCAAGGGCCGCTAGGCTGCTCCTTAGGAATGCCCTGCTGCACTGTGAGCTTCCTTGAGACCCTCGTTAACCAGAGGCTCGAAGGGCAAAAAGCCCGGGGCAAACCACTGCTTCTGATAGAAGTAACTTGTAAATAAAGTAAGAAATAAGGGTTTTCCATGCCTCTGTGACTTCCTTCAACAAAAGGGGACTGATCCTGGTCCAGGCCCAACACTGACTGGAGAAGCCCCCTGGGGCTGGGCTTAGAGGGAAGCCCACCCATAGCATGCAGTTTCCATGAACCAGAGGCAAACAGGGACCTCCATTGAGAAGATCCAAAGATAATGAGAAACTGAATTCTGCTCACTCCACACTGACTGTACATAGGACTGTGTGTTCGGTAATGGAGCATTATGGAGCCCTGCTGGTGCCGCGGGCAGGGGAAACTCAGCAACAGCTTTGAGGGAGGAAGCTAAGGATGTCTGACTCTCGGGAGCATTGGTGATGCTGAGATAAGCATAAGGTTGGTGGTTCAAAGCCACCAGCCACTCCTGAGGAGAAAGCGGCTGATTGCTTCTGTAAGTTTTACAGTCTCAGAATCCCTAAGTAAAAGATCTCTGTCCTGTGGGGTCACCGTGAGTCAGTCAACTCAATGGCAATGGGCAATAATTGGTAAAAAACCAAACTCACCGCCATGGAGTCCGTTCTGACTCATGGTGACCCCGTGGGACACAGAATGGCCCTTGTGGGTTCCTGATGCTGGAAATCTTCACAGGAACAGCAGGTGGCACCTCTCACCCACAGGGTGCCTGGTAGGTTTGACATGCTGATCGATGCCTTATCACCTGGGCCAAGCTGGGGGCATACTTTGATAAGTACTTGAAAAAAGGTATAGTCCCTTAGTTGCACTCGGAGGAGCCCTGTTGGTGCAGGGCTTACACAATGGGCACCATCCATTAACCACAAGGTCGGCAGTGCCACTGGGCGGACGATGAAACGTTCTACTCCTGGAAAGAGTTAGAGTCTCAGAAACCCACAGGGCAGTTCTGCTCTGTGCTACGGGGCTGCTATGAGTCAGAATCAACTTGATGGCAGTGCGGGGAGAGTTGTATTTTAAGAATGGGAGTCACTTTGCTATGCTAATGGGGAGGTGCCGCTGTCCCTCGTTGGAAGTGCTGACTTGCTTGACTTCAGATGGGGAGTGGCTCGAGGAACCAGAGGGAGAGAGCAAGAGGCTGGGCGGAGAGAGAGAGGGCTGTGGAGACAAGTGAGTGAAGATCCAGAGAGACTCACCGGCTTGTGAAGAAAGAGGAGGGAGGAGAGCAGATAGTGAGGAGTTGAGGGTGGAAAGGCCGTGTGCAGTGAGAGGTGAACATCTAGGTGGGCTGTCTGAGGTAGACCTTGAAAAGAAACTGAACTTTTGGCTGCTATCTGATGTGAAGGTAGCTAGACCGAGTTTGGCTAGTCTGGGGAGGGTATGTTTGGGTGATCTGAAGTTACATGCAGTTTTTATGGTAGACACAACATGCCTTTTGGGGAGGCCTCAAACAACAACTGAACCTGGCCCATGTGACTGCATAGGAAGGAGAGATGTGCCTGAAACATGAAGATGCTGGGGGGGCGAAGGGTAGCTCCACACTCACAAGGGCACAGCCTCCCTACTGCTCCCTGGTGTTATGTAGGTGCTGTTATCCAGGTGGGAGGCTCCCAGAGCTGCCTCAGGGTGGATGGATGGGTAGTGCAGGGCAGTGGAGGTGGGTGAGCTGGTCTTTGGTGAAATCCACGTGGTCTCTGAACACGATGTTGGGATTCCTCCTGGAGATACAGGCATGCATGGTGTCTTGCTGCCAGGTTGGCGTGCAGACAAAAGTGGAGCCTGTTGGTGGTGATGGCCAACATCTGGGCCACAAATGGCTTAAGGGAGATGAACTCTGCCAAGCAGGTGGGAGCGCCAGCCAAGGCGTCAAAACCCCTGTCTCAGCGATAGTCCCGCTGGTGTAGTCTCAGTGAAGCCACGCGGGGTTTTGACGGTGATTCAAGGGCAGGGAAGAGCTTGGTTTGCACAGATCTCAGACAGCTCCACCCCTTGTGAACTGTTGACCTTGGACAAGTCGTTAACATCTGTAAGCTATGGTTCCATTTTACTTAAAATAGAGTAATACTCATGGCCACCCCCTAGTGTTACAGCGAGGACTGCGTGAGTTACTCCTTCACACATGTTCACGACCGTGGTGACAATGCTACTACAAGACCATTGGACAATCGATGCACACAATTAGCACCACTCAAGGTTTGCTTTTTAAAAAGCTCCCATGTTAGCTTCCTGTTCTCTTTTTGCTTCTTTCTGTCACTGCCCTGTTATCTACCAGGGTGGCATTCTCCTAAATGGTGGGGCAAGCAGAGGTTTTAACACCCTTACATTCTGTGGGCGTTCATACCAAGGAACACGACCCAGCTACTATCAAAATGGATGGACTAGTCGTACAGGCAAACACACACACACATTTTAATGTGGGTTTTGATTAATTTTTTTTATCCGTCACACTCACTGCCATCGTGTTGATACCGACTCACAGTGACCCTACAGGACAGGGTAGGCCTGCCCCTGGGGGCTCCCTAGACTATAACTCTACCCGGGAACACAAAGCCCCATCTTTCTCCTGGGGAGTGGCTGGCAGTTTCAAATCGCTGACCTTGCAGTTAGCAGCCCAGTACATGCCCACCACGCCAAGCTTTATCCAGAGCGGTGTACTAATTCGTGCAGTTTTACACTGATCATGTACTACTGGGGTCTGCAAAGGTAGGTCTCTAGAAGGAGCCCTGGTGGCCCAGGAGGTTCATTGCTGGGCTGATAACTAAGAGGTCTGCAGTGCAAGCCCATCAGCCGCTCCGTAAGAGAACTATGAGGCGGTGTGCTCCCGTCAGATGGGCGGTCTCAGAAATCCTGTCTAGGGTCGCAGTGAGTTAGAAGCAACTCCATAGCCGGGGGCTGGGTTTGGGGGCTGGGGGTGCACAGAGTTAGGGGATCATAATATACCCTGGTGGTTTCGGAGTCACCAGAAGCCGATCTCCTATTAGAGAGCAGTAGGGTGCACAAAGGGGCAGCCTGCGTCTGTGTACGAGGCAGCTACGTGGGAAGCTGTGGAAGCAGACAGGGCCCGACCCTGCATTCGGAGCTGTCTCCTCACACTTCCTCTGCCACAGTGTTTGAACTTTTAAAATTCCCCGCTCACTAGTCCGAAGTGCCTTGATCAGGGGTTCCCTCCCCACCCCAACCCGCCAACCGCCCAGAATGTTTCCTTTTTACATAAACCCTTTGCTGGGGGCCCTGGAGGGCTTCCTGGGAGGACAGGCTCCGAGTGACCAGGTGGCTGCGCTTTCTGCCGCTGGCCTCTTGCAGCACCCACTCAAAACAGTGTGAGGGTGGAGGGCAAAACCTCCGTCCTGGCCTCTTGGCTTTTGTGGGTTTTGGTCAGACCCCGAGTGTTATTTTAGTGCAACTTCAGTGTTTAATTTGGGGCTGTGTGTGTATAGATCAGAAGCAGGGACCGAAACGTTTTGCCTTTTTAACTCTGACCAAATGATTAAATTCGAAGGTCTAAAAAAAAAAAATGCACCACCTGGCCTAGAGCTGTGTTTAATTGGCAAGTGGAAATCCCTCCCCTGCCAGGACCATCCTTCCATAACCACTGGCTACCCCCCGCCCCGGTCCCGTTTGCTGTGGGTACCACCTGGGCACTGTGTGGTCACGGAGTGGCCAGAGCCCAGAGGCGCTCCTCTGTCTTGGAGGGTGCACGCTGTCCCTTTGCTGGAAGAACACTCGACAGGTTCGCTTCCTTTCTTACAGCTTGGAGAGAGCCGTAACTAGCGAGCCATGGTTGAGGGGGAGGTGACCGCCGTCTCCTCCCTGTCTGAGACGTTCAACCTGGCCCCCATGGACTACCAGCAGCCCAGACTCCTCTACTGCAGCAACGGGGGCTACTTCCTGAGGCTCCATCCGGATGGCACAGTGGACGGCACCAGGGACAAGAGCGACGAACACAGTAAGCGCCCTCTCCTGAGCCCCTGGCCTTTCTGCGGTCTCCCAGAGCGGAGGGCAGCAGAAGCACTAAGTCCTGCCGCCCCCTGTCTGCAATTCTGTCTCTTCTGGCCGGGAGTGGGTAGCAGCCAGGGGCTCCCATGGTTATATACAAAGGGGGTCAATGGAAAATAGGGAGGGCTAGAGCTTGTGGCCTCTCTGAAGGCGATCTGTTTCGGGCTTTTAGTGGGAGGCTCTGCAGTTCCAACAAGACGGCCCTGAGATCCGGTAGGGCTGCCTGCGCAGGGTCCCTGGTTTCTGTACTGCGTGGAAAGTCTGGCCCCCAAGGCTGGCCAGGGCCCTGCTGGCCCCTTAACGGGGAATGCCAGCTGGGGGCGGGGTAGGCAATCCTGCACAAAGACGGGGCTCCGTTCAAGTTCGCTGACTCTCCACGCTAGGTTGTCACCAGGCTTGATGTGTGAAACCCTAGTTCACCGTCGTAGTCTCCCACGTTATAAATTAGGCAGCCTTCATTCTGCACATCGTGCAGATGTGGTTATGGTAACCAGGAGGGGCAAAGTGCTTCTCCAGACTGTGAACGAGGGAGCCCTGTGAGCCAAATGCCGAGCCTCTCTCTCCCAGGCCTTGTGCGAGGCCAGCTCCCAGATGAGGTTGAGATGTGCAGGGAGGGCTCTGCCTGACTGCCTAAGTCGACAGCCCACTTCCTCCTGCGTGTTTGCCCTCAGCATCTGAGAGGCCCTGAGCGCCGAGAAGGTAGGACAGTAGAGCAGCCACGAGTCACATCTGCTGTTGCTCCGGGGTTGGCAAGCTAGGGAGTCCAACATCCTGCACATCAAGGGCAGGGGCGTGTGGTCGACAGCAGGCAGCACAGAATGTAATGGCCCGCAAGACTGACTTTAAAACGCAATGGGAACACTGGCTCCCGCTTCTGGTGGTTTACATACTGATTACCTAGAGTCTAGACCCACCAAACCCGCCGCCATCGATTCGCTTAAGCCCTCCGAGAGCGTCATCTGTCCCGGAGCAGGCCGCCTCTTCTTTCTTTCTGCAGGGCACCGTCTGCAGGGCTAATGGGATGTGCATCCAAAGGGGACAAGCGCGTACTGGTATTATCCACCCACAGGTGATGGGGGTGGAAGTTGGCCTAAGGACAGACCTGGAGGCACTGCCCTCTGCTGGAAGGCTGAAGCCTGGGTTTGTAGCTGCAGGAGGAAATTCTCGGCATTTGTTTTGTTTGTTTTGCTTTTTCTTTTTTTTTAAAGTCATTTTATTGGGGGCTCATACAACTCTTATCACAATCCATACAGACATCCATTGTGTCCAGCACGTTTGTATATTTGTTGCCCTCATCATTCTCAAAACATCTGTTTTCTACTTGAGCCCTTAGTATCAGCTCATTTTCCCCCCTCCCTCCCCGCCCGCACCCATGAACCCTTGATAATTTATAAATTATTATTATTTTGTCAT
>NW_022111372.1:93027342-93043945 GCF_000313985.2 Echinops telfairi
TTAACAGACCCAGGGACAAGGGAACCACAAGGGATCCAAAATCCGTGGCGAGGAGGGTGTAAGAGGCCTGGTAGGCGTTAATCAAGGGCAATGAAACCGAGAGGAAGTGCTGAAACCAAACGAAGGCTGAGCATGACAGTGGGACAAGAGGGAAGTCAAAGGAAATAGAGGAAAGAGCTAGGAGGCAAAGGGCATCGGGGTTTGTTTGGATGGCGTGTCTTCCAAAGGACCTGCCGAATGCCTTCTACTCAAAATTAGGGACCAGAGCGAAGCGAAACAGGGGAAGCCGCACTCTGTTTAGGGTGTTATACACACAGCGAAGCCACGTCGGCTGCAAATCACTGGATTTGGATGGCAGTTCACTGTCAGGCCCGGTACCAATTTGCACAAGCCCCAGCCAGCGCCGGAGGAACCTGTGTGCAGGTTCTCTTGGGTTGTGACTGGTTTGCTTCCCAACGTGCTGAACCAACAGAGAATATTCCCGGGAAACAGTAAGCTTGGTGAGGTAGTCCTTGGAGTCAGTCAGGTTCTACTGGGAAACCCTGAATTCTGGGGCTTTCAAGGCGGCCAGTCCGAGGACTTCCCCAGGAGTCCCTGAGCTGCAATCTGCCGCCGACTTCAAATGTCAGGCCCCCTCGGAGGACAGCACGTGGGGCCATAGGCGAGCACGTGGGGATGCTTGCAGCCAAGCACGGCCACGGCAATGATTAGTCAAGTGCACTTGGGCAAACCATCAAACCTCTCTGGCTTTACTTTCCTCACTTGTAAAAGAGGGAGACCATGACCTACCTCACAAGTTTCTTGGAAGGATTAAACGAGATAAAAACAACAAACCGCTCACTGGCATCGAGTCAATTCCCACTCAGGATTTCTGCAACTGTCTGTCTTTCCAGGAGTAAAAAGCCCCACCTTTCTCCTGTGGAGGGGCAGGTGGCTTCAAACTGCTGACCTTGCTACCAGGCTTCCAGTGAATAAGGGGTTGCCTGGCCCTGAGTAAGTACTCAGCATGTGCCGCCATTGTCACCATCACTGACTGCATGCAGTCAACCCAGTATGTGACACACAGAACAGTACTGGAGGACCTTCGCTCCAAACTCAACTCACTGCCATCAAGCGCCACCGAGACATAGGGTTCTGGCTCATAGTGACCCTGGGGGACAGGGTACAATGGCCCCTGTGGGTTTCTAAGCCGTTAACCTTTACAGGAGTAGACAGCCTCATCCTTCTCTTGTGTAGCCATTGGAGGGTTTGAACTGCTGACCTTTTGGTTAGCAACTCAAATTCGCAGCCCACTATGCCACCAGGGTTCCTTAGGACCTTCTCTAGTCTCCCTGAATCTATAATACCAACTCCTAAGAAGGCTATGGGTCTTAATGTAATGTCTCTCTGCCAACACTTGGAGCCTTGGTGGCCTGGTCACTCCCTCTAGTAGCAGGAACGGGTGCCACAAGACAGAAATCAAAGTGGAGGGGGTGGGCAGAAAGCCATCCCCTGTCATTGTCAGGAGAACTGGGTAATAATCTAAATATGACCCTTGATTTAGAGGTAGAAACCTTGAGTTCATATTTCTGCTTTGCCACTGTCTAGTCCGAGTAGCAATGGACGATTAACTCCATTGGCATAGAGTGCTCTGCAGAAGCACCTTCAAGCCCCCCAGTCCCACCATAGCCCATCCCACCATCCTGCCACTCAGGAGCCCTCAGCTGTACAGACGGTTAGAAATCTCCAGCGTTCCCAGCTGTGCAATCCCAAGGAAAATCCTCTTGTCTCTCTAAGACTCGGCTTTCTCAGCTGTGGAATGGAAATAAAAACACCACCCCCATAGCTCAGGAGGCTGCAAAGCCTAGTAGGAGACAAGCCCTGAGCATCTATGTACTCACTGAATGGGGGTCTGTCGCCCTCTTCTGTCCAATGGCGGTACTACCGCAAGTCCCTCGGAATTGCAAAGGTTTTAAACTGGCAAACTAAGACAAACTCCCTGCCATTGAGTCAACTGCGACTCATAGCGACCCTATAGGACAGGGTAGACCTGCCCCTGTGGGTTTCTGAGACTAACTTTTTATGGGAGCAGAATGCCTCGTCTTTCTCCCATTTGAAGCGGCAGGGATAGAGAATTCGTACATAACGGATTAGTGTCACTAGCAAGGGGAGGGACTCTGTTCATCATTGGTTTGAATGTGATTAAAAAAGTCAGTCCTTACACACAAAGTAAAGACCCCTTCAGGGAGAGTATTTCTGAAAACCAATTAATTATATATTTAAAACCTACATAAATTATTACAAGATAGAATTGGATGCTTTCAAGCTCAACCAGGAAAAAAAAAAATTCCCTTTGCAGCTTCTCTTGGTCCCCAACCAGCTTATGTCCCTGGACACACTTGCCAAATTTTCAGCATTTTTCTGCTTCCTACTCCTGGGAAAGTAAATTCCCAGTGACTTAATATAAGGCTCTCTTGCAGTGGTACAGTGTGTGAAGGCTATTGTAATATAGGCTTGGGTAAAATATTCCCACGGGTGGGAATTTCAGGCCTTTGGAGAAGAGGTTTTGTTGGCTGGGCTTTTGACACCTCCTCAAACCACAGCTGTAGGCAAAAGCCAGCTCATAAGGGCTGTAGAATCGAGGATGGTAGGATGCTGGGCTGTGAGATATTGTGTTGGACTCAGGACTTTGGGAGGTAGGTAAACTGTGGTCTTGCCATGAGAGAGAAGACCGTGGGAGAGGACTAGGTGTAGGGCAAGACTGCCAGCCTCCTATCACACACAGGAAGAGTTATTGGGGCTGGGGGGTGGGGGAGGGTTGGTGGCAGCTCTAGTTGGACATTGATACGTTTTTTCTCTCCTGCTGGACTCTTTGAGGCTAAAGTGTTTGTCGCTCACTGCTCAACACAAATTCTCAAGCCTAGCCATTGCCTGGCCCTTGGCAGATATTCACTGAACATTCATAGGACCAATGACGAGTAAATGAATTTCAACGGAAGCAGATAACTCAGACTCATCGAGCCACGCAATAAATACCTACTGAGCACCTGATATGTGCCAGGCATTGTGCGACTCTTTCATTTCCACCTTTTATTATCATCATCCCTCTGAGAACACAAGCTAGTGGGGCCTCGGGCCAGCTATTGACTGGGAAAGTTATGTCTGATCTGTATCTTCTGCTCCCACGGCCAACAAAACCTAACCCCACCCAAACTCACTGCCATCGAGCTGATGCTGACTCATAGCAACCCCAAGGATGGGGCAGAACCCCCGCTGTGAGTTTCTGAGACTGCAACTTTTTATAGGAGTAGACAGCCCCATCTTTCTCCTTCAGGGCAGCTGGTGGTTTTGAACTGCTGACCTTATAGTTAGCAGCCAAACTCATAACCACTCCACCACCAGGGATCCCCCAGACTAAGGCCCTGCCCATATCCCACTACCACCACCTTGATGTTATTTCACCCACAAGCTGATGTAGTAGCCACACTGAACTCACACAGCCTGCTGAGCAGGTAGGTAGGCGTCGGCTCAGCTCTCTTGACGGAGGTTTACCGTGTCACATTGGAAAAGTTATTTCTCCTCAATAGGCCTTAGTGGTCCCCCACTCCTCCCCCCCCCACACACCTCGTTTTAGAAAACCATGGTACTCGCCTCATAGGAAAGCAGAAAGCTTCAGCATGATGGAAACCAAACCAAGCAAGGGGACAGCGCGTTGACTCTGACTCCCTCCCGGGACCCCATTTATTTCAGCGGAAGACCCCCCTCCATAGAGGTGTCGATGGCTGATACTTTCAAAGTAGATCATCAGCCCTTTCTGCTACAGCCCTTGAACCACCAACCTTCCAAGCATCTGATGAGTGCTCAGAAGGGTTATCATGACCATCCTCCCCCCAGCAGCAACAGCAGCGTGAGCATCATTCCCAGGCTCCTGGTCCACTCACTGGGCTGATGAGGGTCCTTGAGAGCAGTTTCTGCGTGACCTCTAGGTGTGGCGCTCTGCGGGCCAGCCACGAAGGTGTCATGTGGTCAAGCTCTGGCCTAGCAAGCCTGCCCCATCTGTCTCCCCTCAGCAGAGCCAGCGGCCTCTGGGAAAGGCAAGCAGGGCAGCCATCGTTGACTTTGCTCTTTCTGTTGAAGTTCCCTCAGTGACCAAGGATGGCCATGACTTGTTCCTCCACGCAACCAAGAGCTGTCACAATAACTGGCCAAGTAGAATAATTTCATAGTGTCCAAACCATGTACCTTCTTCATGCACCACCACCCCACCCCTACACCTCCACAAGCCCAAAGGAGGCCGGCCGTGGAGGGAACCGGATTACTGGCACTGCGCATCACAGGAATGGGAATGTTCCTGAGAAGAGTGTGTGCCAATCAAATATTTATAAGTCAAACCACATCCTAAATGCACTTGGGGAGTCCACTGGTTCAAAGAATCTTCTTTGCTGCCCTTGATACAAGGCAGACTCCTTCTCCCCAGACAAGGCCCTCCCTTGTCTGACTCTGGGGTGGGGCCCACCTCTGTTCTCTGGCTCCCTCTCAAGGCCCTGGTGCAAACCTGCTCTGATAAAGCTCGCCACCCAATGGCAAAGGCACTGTACTTGCCAGCAGCTTGGTCAAAAGCCAAGCCAGCTTTTCAAATGACCAAATGGACAGAGTTGGGTCCTGTGGCCTGACGTGGGGTCATTGCCCAGGGAGGAGTCTTTCGGCAGCAATGTGGCTGCTGAGGGTGCAAAAGACCCCCTGCCCTTCCTCCCAGAGCCTCCTTTGATCTGATAACGTAGGAAAGGTTTTTCTAGATAAATAAATAAAGGTAATATATACAGTTATATCACACAGTCCTTGGACTACAAAAAATTCTCAAGACCACATTTTTCAAACCCTAAAGGAGAATCAGACATTTTTACACATTCTCAGAAAACATATGTATGTATGTATATGTGCATATACATATTATATATATTCACATATACACACATGCATATATATGTGTGTATACACACACACACACATATATATATATAGATAGATAGATAGAGAGAGAGAGAGAGAGAGAGAGAGAGAGAGAGACAGACACACCATATGTGGGCTGGAAAAATGGAATAAAAGGAAGCTGGAATTTTTCCATGAATTTTTTGAAGCTTATATATATGCATATGTCTATGTATATGTACACACACATATTCCAAACCACTGGATTTTTCCCCCCAAACCTTTCTTTCCTCCCCCATCTTTATCTCATGCTTCATAGAGCCCAGGTTGTGGCCACGTTTTAATTATAAATGCCACGGACATAAAACAACCTCCCAGAGTTCTGAATGAGGCTGACCTCCCTTTGGGTAAACACGGCGAAGGCCGGCCGGGAAGTCTCCGGCCCAGAATAAACCAGGCACGTAATCGCTCTGGCCAGAGGAGGTGGGAAGCGGACTCAAGGCCGCAGACACACTGGGGAAGGCTCTGCTCCAGCTAAGGGCACCAGTGGTAACCTTATTTATAAAGATGCTGGGGCTGGGCTGGGCAGAAATGGGCTCACTGCCCAGCGCTCAGTGCCCTTGGCATCGGCAGGCTCGAAACCCTTCTTCCTTCATTCCTCACTCCGAAAGTCCGGGATGGCACGTCTGGCCAGAACTAGACGACCACTAAGCCCTCTTGGGGACCACTAGCCCATGGGTGGAACAAACGGTCAACATGCTGGGCTGCTCGCCAGAAGGTTAGAGGTCCCTCAGAAGAGGCCTGGTAATTTGATGTTTTAAACATAAGGTCTGTCCTGGCTCCCAGCCCATCCTGGGCATCATCAGGACCAAAACGGGAGATGAGGGCTGCTCAGAGAAGTCGGCCCTTCAACCAGGACCCTTCTTCCAATCTCACTGAAAAGTCCGACAGGTAGACCAAGATGTGCCAGCAGGCCCACCCCCCAGACGGATCCCGCAGGACTTACTGTGATTTTCAAGGAATGCTGCATTAGGATGAAGGGCAGATTCTCCCCATTCCCCTCCCAGTCTCACTCCTTCTCCTCTAGCAGCTACTTGGATACATCCAGTCTCTATGTTCATGTTTTAGCACAGCAGACTGCTTTGTGTGCCGCTGCTTACAAAGTAAATCCATCAAGGAACCACTCTGACTACTCTTTTTTTTTTTTTTAACTCAAATCCCTTTTATTAGGTGCCCAGATAGAAGGGTGCTTTGGGGAGGGGCAGGGTAAAAGGTTAAAAGCGGAGCCTGGGCCCCAGGGCTCAGGTGGGGTCCAGAGAGTCCTCTAACAGGCTAAGGCGGTTCCAGGGCGCAAAGGCAGGGAAAGCGGCTGGGTCAATGTCACTGAGGTCCAGGGAGTCCCTGTTCTGGGGGCAGGAGGACTACTGCTAAGGGTGGAGGTGCTCCCAGCAGTGCTGGCCAGGTTGGCTTCGGTGGAGAGCAAGGCCCCAAAGCTGTTGTCCCCCCAGGTGCTGCCACTCTGACTCCTCATGCACATTGTTTGCCTCACCTTCCCCACAGTACATCATTCTCTGCTGTTGTTTGAAAGGGACTTCCTTTTATCACACACACACACACACACACACACACACACACACACACACACACACAGCTTTGGTTTTGAAATGGTGTTTTCATTGAACTCAAATCCAAGTAGGTTTTATTGATGCTGTTATTCCTGTGTTCCTTATCATTTGTTTCGAGCCTGGACTGTGTGTAAACCCCTCAAAGCCAGGACTTGGTCTGGCATTTGGTGACCTTGTCTGGCATCTTAGTGCATAAGAGATGCTCCCTGACTATGTGTGGACTGACTCTGCCCATTGGCCCCTCACTACTGCAGGAGGAAGAAACTGCTGCTTCAGCTAGGGCCCCCTGGCCACCACCACCCCACCCCCTCTTGCTCAGCTCCCACCCCCTTCCTCATGTTCGTTCCTTCCGCACTCTTCCTCAGCAGCAGGATGTAGGCTTGGAAAAAAGGAATTAAGTCCCACTGGAGAACGGGACAGCTCGTCTGCTACCCAAGCAGCTCCGCCTGGGTGTTACTCCTTCCTGGAGCCTGTCTGCAGAAGGATGTATGTTTAGGAAACCTAGCCAGAAAGAAATCCAGTGAAAATGAGCTATGAAACTTGGACATCCTGGAGAAATAATATTTACAGAGGAAACTCTTGAGACGAGCTCTCACCAGGGCAGCAACCCTGGTGGCACGGCGTGTGGCTGAGGGCTGAGCCATGTGCTAAGCAGGCCGCGCTCCTCTTGATCCTGAGAGGCCTGTGCGTGCTCATGATCGGCCTGCCCGGAAGGCAAAGTCAACACCACGGGCCCTCACACTAAGACACCAGGTACTGTCTCAGGCAGTGGAACCAAAATGAACCAGGAAACGGGCACCTTAAAAAAGAGAGACACACTGTTTTGAGTCCCTAAAGGGACTTGCTCTTTGGGGGTTCTGTGATGGCTTTGTCAAGTGGGTTGTGACCCAGAGTGGTCCTGTGTGCAACAAAGCAAGACCCTGCCTGGCCCTCTGCCCTCCGCACAGTTTAAGGCGTGAGCCCGCTGCTGCAGCCACAGGGTCAGTCCACCTCAGCGTGGGCCTTCTTCCCACTGCCCCGCGACTGAATCAAGCGGGATGTCCCTCTCCAGGGACTGGTCCCTCCTGACCACATGTCCAAAGTACCTGAGACGACGTCTCTCCATCCTGGCTGCTCTGTAGCAATCTCCACCACAGGTTTGTTCGTTATTCTTTGCCAGCATAATTGAAAAGCAGCACTTCTTCTAGGGCTTCCACAGTCATGACCCGATTTTCTCTCATGCGGGTGCAATGCTTGAAAACACCATGCCTTGGGTCAAGAGCATGTTAATCTTCAGGTTTCACACTTTTGGCTATTTAACACTTTTAAAAAAATAGTTTTATTGACATATCCTACACATTCCGATATATCCCTTCTCATACAATTCTGCTGTTCAATCCTATCAGATGGAGTTATACAATCATCAAAGCTATCAGCACCCCTGTCCCCCCCCCTCCCTCCTCCCATATCTTCAGGAGAACACCACTCCTGTCACTGTCTCGTGACCTTCAGGTGACCGCTCCTTAAATATATAAATGAACTTATGCAAAACTAATGTCATCAATGAGGTAAAACACATAAAAACCTTAAAGAACTAGAGGATAGTTATGTAGTTTATCAGTGCATATCACATCCTGGATTTATCATCTCTTCCATGCGGCTTTTCTGAGAGGGGCTATCCAATCAGCTTGCAGGTGGCCTTTGCTTCTCCATTATATCCATGCCCCTTCACATTGAGTTAGTTGCATGTTTTTGAGCTTCTGATACCTCTTCCCATCGACACCTCGTGGTCACACAGGCTGCTGTCCTTCTTCCATGTGGGTTTTGTTGCTTCCCAGCTAGATGGCTGCTTGTAGTGGTTCTCACCTTCCTCATGCCGCGACCCTTTAATACAGTTCCTCGTGTTGTGGTGACGCCTAACCATAAAATTATTTTTGTTGCTACTGCGTAACTGTCATTTTGCTACTGTTTTGAATTGGGTGACCCCTGTGAAAGGGTCATTCGACCCCCAAAGGGGTTGCGACCCACAGATTGAGAACCGCTACCCTAGACACTGTATCTTTTGATAGGTGGGCACCATCAGCTTTCTTCACCACATTTGTTTATGCACCCACTTTGTCTTCGGCCATTGTGTCAGGAAGGTGAGTATCATACAGTGCCACATTATTAGAACAAACCATTCTTGTACTGAGGCAAGATTGAATTAGAGGCCAAAGGCCATCTGCTTCCTTGTTTTATATATATATATTTTTTGGGGGGGGCTACCCAAAAAAACCCTGGAAAAGAAAGCTTCACTGGGCAGAACTTTATTTTTTGGGGGGGAGGGGAGGAGCTTTCATAGTACGAATTTTTTCCCACTAGGTGAGCATCAAGCAACTCACTCTGAGTTAGTGCACCCAGTGGCATCACCTGGAAAGGTTCTCCCTGGTGACAGTAAATTTTTTTTCGTAAAATCAGTTTGGCTTAAACCATGTTTTTTGGGATGGCTGATTTGAGAGAACAGAGCACAGCTGTGAAACTTTGTTTTCTGCTAGGAAAAAATGCCTCAGAAGCTGTTGTGATGTTGAACCAGTTTATAAGGACAGTGTTATGGGAGAAACTCAAGTGTATGAGTGGTTTCCTCATTTCATAAAAGGTGAAATGTCGATTGATGACAAGCCTTGTTCTGGATGTCTGTCAACTTCCCGAATGTTTGAAAATGTTGACTCTTCGTACATTTAGAGTTCGTTCCCCAAGGCCAGACTGCCAATCAAGCTTTCTATTTAGAGGTTCTCAAAAGATTATGTAACAACATGCAACAAAAAAAGACCTGATTTTTTTTTTTTTTAAAAAGGCCTGATTTGTGGCAGATGGTTTTGCCACCAGGACAATGCACCTGCTTCCAAAGCTATCTCAGTGCATCGGTTTTTGGCAAAAAACAGCATGCCTCTTTTGCTCCATGCACTTTACTCACCTGACCTCGCTCTGTGCGACTTCTTTTTGTTTCTGCAAATGGAGATGTTGTCAAATCGCTGTCCTTTCATGTCCCTCTTCCTTCATGGAAACAAAAAGAAGTCACTCACATGGAGTGAGGTCAGGTGAGTCAGGTGCGAAAGGCAAGAGAGACATGCTGTTTTTTGCCAAAACCAGTGCACTGAGATGGCTGTGTGAGCAGGTGCATTGTCATGATGGTAAAATCAGTCCCCTGTCTGCCACAAATCAGGTCTTTTTGGTTGAACAATGTTATGTAATCTTTTCAGAACCTCTAAATAGGAAGCTTAATTAACAGTCTAACCTGGTGGAATGAACTCCAAAGGCACCAACCCCTTACATCAAAAAACAAATGAGCATTAGGTTGTGTTGGGTTGTTTTTTGGGGGGTATCTCCTAGTATACTTTTGCTGTGTGCCAGTACATTGATTCGGACACATACTAACCCCATAAGACAGAGCAGATTTGCTCCATAGCATTTCCAAGGCTTTCATATCTATGGAAACACACTGCCCCATCTTTTCTTCCTGCAGAGCTGCTGGTGGGTTCAAACTGCTGACCTTTTAATTAGCAGTAAGTGCTTGCTTAACCACTGCACCACGGGCGCTCCTTTGAGGTGGCATAAGCACAGTGGAAAGTATGATAGGGGTCGCTCACCTGTGTTGAGCACAAACCCCATGTCAGGGGCCATACTAGGCACTTTCCCTGTAGTCAGTCCCGTCCTCCTCACATCAGTTCCGTGATCGAGGCACTACTGTTATAGGAACAAAAATGAGTCCCTGCCCCGAGATCACACAGCAAGTGCGAAGCCAGGGTAGAATGACTTGGTGCCGTTGGAGACTGGAACCGACATTTGAAATTACACGATAGAAATTAATATAGCCCCGCCACATTGTCAGTGGTGAATCCGTGGATCTCCCCCTCAATGATCTCTCCTAATCCTATACAATGGTGCTGATACATTGATAGAGAAAAGTCTGTAAAAAGCTTCTATCAACTGTCAACTGCAATGGAAATAAAGGCAAAAGCTATTTGCCATTGAGTTGATTCGAACTCATGGCAATTCCGTGTGTGTCAGAATAGAGCTGTGATCCATAAGGTTTTTAATGGCTGAGTTTTCAGAAGTAAATCACCTGGCCTTTCTTCTGAGGCACCTCTGGGTGGACTTGACCCTCCAACCTTCCAACTGGCAGCTAAGTGCACTAACCACTGGCACCAACCAGGGACACTATGAGAATACAAGGCATTTATTTCCAACAGAGCTGTGTTGAGATAAAATTCACCCATGCTAGGTAATTCACCCATTAAAAGAATACATTCTGTATATTCACAGAGTTATGCAACAATCACCACAATTGATTTTAGAGCATTTCCATCGGCCTAAAAAGAAGCCCTATAGCCATAATTCTCCCATGTACCCATGATTCATCTTCATCCCATTGAGCATGAGCTCACTACCATTGAGCATGCAGACTCATAGTGACCACAAAGGACAGAGCAGAACTGTACCTGTGAATTTCTGAGACTGTAATTGTTTATGAGAGCCGAAAGTTTGGTCTTTCTCTCACAGAGCTGCTGGTGGTTTCGAACTGTGGACCTTGCAGATCGCAGCCCAATGCATAACCACTACACCAGCAGGACTCCCACTTCATCAAACACTACTCTCTTTCTGTTGCTATGGGTTTGCTTACCATGAATATTCCATTTGAATTGCATCGGATTTTATGTAGTACAGAAAGACCTTGGTGGTCAAACTCAATTCATTCCCTCGAACACCAAAAAGTTCGAGAACTAAACATATATTTCCTATAAGAAATGATGGAAAACCAAATAATTGGTTCTGAGGTCCAAAAATTACACTTACAAATTCACTGGGGGGGGGGGCGCGTTCAGCCTCCTTGCACATCACTGTCTCGGCCATGCTGTCACCATCACATCGTTTCTGATTTATCCAAATGAACAGTCACGTTCAACCTCCACGGTGGTCTGGGGTCTGTTTTGCAGCTTTTTCACACCTTTCGCTACTTTAGCTGCTTTAATCACATTTTCTTAAATGTTGATCATGTAAACTTAGCCATGTTGTATTCAGCTGCCAAATCAGACAAGCATTGACCTGATTCAAATGTCTCAATGATTTCTTTCTCTAACGTTGTTGCGCTTCTCCGTGTTTCCTTCTTAGTTTTACTGCTGGTATCACTCACTTTCTTTAGAGTCAGGGATACAATATTTTATGCAAATAAAGCACATACAAAAGAACACAATGCCAAATGCTTTAATGCACTAACCGAGTTGCCTGAGTGAAAACGGTGCTTAGACAGAAGCGTCACCCCTTTGTGTCCGTGGTAAGACGCAGTACATGACACACTCTCGCCCGGACACGTTTTTTTCAAGTGGGATTTTCGGTTCACTAGGGAGCAGAGCTACGAACACTGAGCAGGTTGTTTTCAAATGTTGCTGTTCAAGTAGTGGAAAGTTTGAGCGAAGAGCCCTTGGGCATCCTGGATTGTGTGACCCGAGGTGTCACTGTATTTTGTGACCTGCTTCTTTCACTTACAATGTTTTCAAGGCCCCTCTGTGCTGTAGCAGGTATCAGGCCACCATTCCTTTTCATTCCCGAATAGTATGTCGTAAATAATCTATGTGCTTCATAGAATGTTAGAATTGGAAAGAACTTTAGAGACCGAACCTAAGCCCTTTCCTTTTACGGATCAGGAGGAGACCACAAGGGCTTAAAGAGCCTAGCCAGGCTCACTCAACAATATGGTGGCAGGGCCAACCCTTAAGTTTATACCTTTCCACTTTGCCCCATGTTACTTTACTCCACAAAATATCCTTGGAAATCCAATTCAACATTTACAGCTCATCGGGGTGGGCCGATAGAAATGTCTTTGTAAATATTAGGTAAAATCAGCTTGTCCTCCAAGAGGACTTGGGTAGCCACTGGTCCCTGGTCCCAATTTCACTCCTACTGGAAATGATGGTTATGACAATCCACTGCCCAACGAAATGGTCCAAAAAGAACTCTGATTCCCAAATGTGAACCATCAAGGCTTCTTTCTTCAGGGATGCCCTGGGATGAATGAACCAAGGCATGCTAATTATCACAGAGCCATGGAATGCCAATGATAAATCCAGCTCTTTCCTTGGGAGTATTAGTCCTTGTAAATACAGAGCATGCAACCAGCTCAGTAGTGTGGCTCATGGGCCTTGCTTTCAATCTCAACGTTTCTCAACTTCAGCTCTACTGGCAACAGGGGGGCGGGGGGGTTGAGCACTTCACTATTAGGGCTGTCCTGTACATTATAGGGTGTGTGGCGGCCAGTATTGCTGCCCTCTCCTTCCCTGTTGTAACAACCAACTCTATCTCCGGGTAACAAAAGCAGCCTCAGTTGAGACCTATTAGTCTCAGCCTCTTGTCTTAGAAGCCAGCGTTTTCTCCTAACCTTGTACCCAATCTCTTAAAGAGTCTCCCCAGTGCCTACACATCTTGAGCCATAAAAATGTGCCCTGGAGCAAACCCAAAACAAAACCCAAACAGATTTAGGATGGCCAGCTGTTGCCCAGTCTGTGACACCAGTGGAGAGCCCGGTGATGGGGCCCAGGGAAGTGAGTGCCATTTCCTCTGTGATTTTTATCCTCTGGGAACAGAGAGGGAGTCCCGGGCTGGTGCAAATCGTCGGCATGCTCAGCTGCGAACCCAAACACTGGAGCTTCAAGTCCACCCAAAGGCACCAGGAAGAAAGACCTGGTGGTTTACCTCCCCGCCCCCCACCCCCACCACCACATACACACAATCAGCCATTGGAAACCCTGTGGAGCCCAGAGCACAGTTCTTTTCTGACCCACATGGGGTTGCCATGAGCCGGAGTCGACTCCACAGCAAACCTGGTGGTTTTCACAGAGAGGGAGAGAGGAGCCAGGCTGCGAGAGAGAGGGTGCAGGGAGGTTTTATAACGAACAGGGTGGACACCGGGCGAGCCTACATCGTCTCTCTTCCACCTTTCAAGAACATCATCCCCAACGGAGAGCTTTCTTTGGAGGGCAAAGAAAAAGGAACTGTTTCTCTCTGTTTTGATGAATTTGAGGCTCATTCTCAAGGTCTCCGTGAAATGAATGAGCATAACTTTCCATGCTAACTGTCCTGGCTGCCGGGTCCTATCGGCAAAAGCCTCGTGTTTATTGACTTTTGTCCCTGTTATTTTCATTTCAGTTCAGCTGAAGCTCGTTGCCGAAAGCGTGGGGGTGGTGTATATAAAGAGCATCAAGACCGGCCAGTACTTGGCCATGAACCCCGACGGGCTTTTATACGGCTCCGTAAGTATGAGGCTCACCTGTTTCCAGACACAGCCAAGGTTTGAGGTTTCCAGAAACCCCGCTCCACTGAGCGGTGCGAACTCTCAAGCAACAATTACTTTCTGTTTGGGATTTTGTTTTGTTTTTCTTTTCCAGTAAGGCACCAACATTTTAAAACTGGTAATGCATTTCAGTATTTTTGAGAGGCGACCAGTATTATGTGCCATTATTATTTCGGTACTCTCTCAAAATACTTAAATGTACTGCCATACACACAGTGAAGAAAATTGTATTAAACTTTTAGTATTTCAATAACACCTTATTGGACAACGCCTAGTCCAACTTCCTTCCTTCATAGGAAAATGATCTCTTGAGCATCTACTCTATGCCAGGGGCTGTACGCACCACAGACACCCCTGCCTTCATGCCGCTTACACGTAGGACAAATTCATCGTTTTAATATATTTGATGAACAGGAAATGCCCTGCTTCTTTTACTGCCCAGTGAGATAATAACTGGGCCATGGCACAATGGTGAAACATTTGGCTGCTCACTGAAGAGCTGGCAGTTCAAACCCACCCTGGCAGTTCTGCAGAAGAAAGGCATTGCCGCCTGGTCCCCTACAAATCACTATCTAGAAACCCTCTGGGAAGTTCTACTTTGTCACGTGGGCTCATGAGGAATCGAAACCGACTGGACAGCACCTAACAACAGTAACGGTACAAGACACTGTAGGTCATCTTGGAGCAAGGTGGACTATGCTGCTTTCAAGAGGAATGGTCTAGACATTAGGGCTTGAGGCATGCTGTCATGAGTGGGAGGCAGAGTTCTTTTTAACACGCTCTAGGGCAGGGGTCCGCAAACTATGCGGCCCGCTGAGGATATTTATCCAGGCCGCCGGGTGTTTTTGCCCCATTTTGTTTTTTACTTCAAAATAAGATATGTGCAGTGTGCATAGGAATTTGTTCATAGTTTTTTTTTTAAAGCTATAGTCCAGCCCTCTAACGGGTCTGAGGGACAGTGAATTGGCCCCCTGTTTAAAAAGTTTGAGGACCCCTGCTCTAGGGTGCTGTCAGGTAAGTATGGGACTGCTCAGCACAAGGTCAGACGATCAAACCTCTGAGCCACTCCTTGGGAGAAAGTTGAGGCTGTTTGTGCCCCTAAAGATTTACAGACTTGGAAACCCTTTATTGGGTCACAATGAATAAGAATTAATTCAAAGGCAATGGGTTTAATACTTCTTGGTTACCATAGGTGAATCTAAGCTTTTTATCCAAATTGTAGAGCCCAGTAATTTATGTCATGCATAAAACAGAAAATAGCCTCCCTTGCTCTAGACACCAAACTGAGAATCCCAACCCACAGCCCTGCAGTCCATGTGGACTCATTAGTTTTCTAGAAGAGTACCCTAAAAAGATGAAAAGCTTGATCCCTCGAGCCAGTCAATGTTTACCAAATGTCCCTTACGTCTAAGCACTGTGTTCGGTCTTAAAGGGACTGCAAAGACGAATGACCCACGCCCCTGCCCTGGAACAGTTGTTTGTCTAGTTGTTTGTTCAGTAGCCACAGCGCTCCACATCTTTGGCCCTTGCTCTCTCACAGTTAACGCTTTACCCAGGTTCCACTCGGCATATACAAGTCTGTCTGAGAGAACAGAAATAGAGATTACCTGATTCTGCCCCTCTTGCTAGCTTTCATATAAGATTTAACCATAAAGGGAGCTGAAACCAAAGGCACCACAGTTGTGATATTATTTTTGGATTTCAACTTTCCCTTCCCTCTATCCTAACAGCTGGGAATTAAGTCTGGGCTGCGATTCACAGTCAAACTCAAGTTCCTCCCTTTCATGGCAGTGTCAACAAAATGGCAGCTAGCGGAGGGATTTCATCTGGGAGAAACCCCTTCAACGTTCTTAGATTGTCAAATGGCCCATCCAAGGCATAACAACTGGTCTCAATTTACCTGGAACCAAAAAAGGAAGAGAGTCAGAAAATAGGAACAAAATATGGAATGTGTAGCTAATTACCTCCACAAACAACTTATTCTTTGCCAACAGCCCAGAAGAACTGGAGGGTGCCCGGTTACCATAGCTAAACATTTCAGTCAAGGATTTGATCAAGGATTCTTCTATAGAATCCTGCTCAGAATGGGGGGAATGCAGAAGAGAAGTTCAGATTCTCATGAATTCCTGACTCTCTGGAGCCATGGAGTCTGGATGAACCCCGGAAACTATTACCCTGAGATCATCTACAACCCGTAAACCAAAGATACGGCCAGAATCCATCTTGAAACCAAACAACAGTTGAGCTAAACTAGTAGCAAAGGCCTGCCTCCAGTATCATGCTCTTTGAAGAACCTTCCAGACGGAATCAAGTTGACAACGGCAACCAGAAAGAATGCACAGGGACCGTAGGGGCCAGAGGGCTTGCGCGAATGGGGAAGAACCACGCAGGAAGGCGAGATGGCGCACAACTTGAAGAATGGTTGTACTTGGAAAAAGCATCGTTGAATTGATGTGTGCTTTGCTGTGTACATTCTCACCAACAGTAACAACAAAATACTTTTTTTTTTTTTAATTGCCAAGTGATAGTGGCAAAGGAAACCCTTACTGAAACTGTAATCCCAGCTGAGGTTTGGGATATGAACATCATTCTTTTTTTCCCCAAATCATTTTATTGGGGGCTCATACAACTCTTATCACAATCCACACATACATCAATTATATAAAGCACATTTGTACATTCGTTACCCTCATCATTCTCAAAACATTTGCTCTCCACGTAAGCCCCTGGCATCAGCTCCTCATTTTTCCCCCTCCTCCCCCGCTCC
>NW_022111372.1:93044912-93052824 GCF_000313985.2 Echinops telfairi
CTTCAAACTACTGACCTTGAGGTTACAGCCCAAAACATAACCACCACACCACCAGGGATCCTTCATGATCATCGATGTGTTGGGATTGTTGATCTATAGATCTTAGGAGGGGTCAGTGACACACACAGAGTGTCACAGGCATTAAAATCAATAACTGGTATGTACCTATCTTGTCCTCATTGTTTAAACTATATGTTATAATTTTGTTATAATTTGTCAAAAATACTGAGCATTTGACACTCCAGAACCCCCTTCTCCCACCAGGGTTGAGGCTGTCACTGTAACCCACCTGGAATATTCAGAGTAGTCATAATATCTAATGCATAATAATTTTTGGACAGTCCCCACAGTTAGAGAGAAGTTCTAGAAAATTTCACCAGTTTTTGGTAATGATCCATCCTGATTCAAATTTTTGTGAATGTGTGTAAGGAAAGGGTATATTTCTTTAAATAATAAGTTTCCAAGTCTATATACCAAAATATTAAGATGGGAGATGGGTGCTTTCATTAATGTATGATTGCCTTCCTGCATTTTCCAAATCTTCTACAACGGGGATCTGTCACTGTACGTAATGGGGTGGGGGTGGGGGAAGAAGCATGCTAAATATAAAAAAGAAAATGCAAGCAAGAGGCATGAGTCAACAGCTAACCCTAATGCCCTCAGCCTTGTATCAAGCACAGAGCAAGTGCTGAAAACCCATAGTTGAGGATGGTGCACCCTCCGGCGTGGTCTGCTGACTCAGACTGACTGTGGGTATCAGCTGCTCTAGTGTAATAGAGCCACCAGGTGGGAAGCATGGCCATCCTCACCTTCGCCACAGAACCCGGGTCCGACGGCCACCAAGGGGCGGCATAGGGTGAGCCCTCCCAGCAGGGGAGTGGGCAGCCCACGAAGTCCAACACTGCCTAGCTCCCCACCCTGACAATAGGCATCAAACACTGATGTCTGCCTGCACTGTTTCTCGAGATGAAGGAGAGTCATCCAATTAAATACTGTATTTATAGTCCATCTTGCCCCCAAATGATCTCGTTGTGCCTCCTTCCTGGGGCATGGTTCCTTACGAATAAGTGCCCAGCTCCATTAAGTGGTTTATATTATCTCAAGAATCTTATTAAATTCAACAGGTAGCTGTGAGCACTTAGTCCATCTGAGTGAGACATGGTTGGGGACTCCGACCCAAGAAGATGCCATCCCTCCCCTCAGCAGGGCTCACAGTCTGGTCGCATGAATACACTCATTATTAGAAAAGAACAAGTGACAAGAGTAGAAGTCACCCCAAAGGTCATCACTACCCTCCCTGGGTGAAGAGGAATGTTCAGATCGCGTGACCGGGAATAGGCTTCAGGTCCTCTAGAGTAAGGTCACAGGATGGGCAACGGTGGCCCCCAGGGCTCAGCAGAGACCTGCCTCTGCCTTTGAATCAATTCAGAAATACTAACTGGGTCAGAAATCTTTCACCAATTCAGCTCACTCCCAGGGCATCCAAGTGCCTGTTCCCCACAGTGCATAGTTTTGGCCAATACAGAGTTCCGGTATCTGGGACTGCTCCTACTCTGTAACAGATGCATTACAAGTAAACTCCTGTTAATGGATCAAAACAAAACCATAAAAGTACACTCTTCAGTATGTCCTTAATGTCGCTCCATCTTAAGAACTACCGCTGCGTGGATTCCATGGACTGCTGTGCAGGTCACTAACCACCTTTTAATAACATTGATGTTGCTGCCAGTTTGTCTACCATGTCATGCCATGCTCCAAAGGCCATTCCTCAATTATCTCCTAAGGGTAAATTCCTACAAGGAAAACCCTGGCTCAAAGGCAATGCATATTTTAAGTTTTCTTACTTAGTACTCAATTACCTTCAGAAATCTTTCACCAATTCAGCTCACTCCCAGGGCATCCAAGTGCCTGTTCCCCACACCCTCATCCGTGCATAGACTTACAACTTTTAGTAATCTGTAGTGATTATTCACCTTAGCAGATAATACAGACAGAGCATGCAAGTAGTTTTGCTTCCATGTTCATTTTTCTTGCATGTACACTGGAGCATGTCCCCACAGGTTTGTTATCCATCTATAAAATAGTGGAGAAAGCATACCATGTTGGTGTTATTATAAATGTATATGCAAGGGCTCAAGTAGAAAACAAATGTTTTGAGAATGATGAGGGCAATAAACGTACAAATGTGCTTGGCACAATGGCTGGGTGTATGTATTGTGATAAGAGTTGTACGAGCCCCCAATAAAATGGTTTTTTTTAAAGTGGATATGCATATGGAGTAATGGTGGCGCATTGATTAAGTGCATGGCTGCTCACCAAAAGAGGTCAGTAGTTCAAACCTACCAGGAGAACAAACATAACCCCACTGGTCTGCTTCTGTTTAGAGTTTCCTAGGAATTGACGGGGAGCAGTTCGGCTCTTGTCACGCGAGGTGTCTGAGTCAAAATCCACTCGATGGCACAGTCCTAGCACACAGACTCACCCTGTCTCTCTCTGTGTGTGCGTGTTCCTACAGAGGTGTGGGAAGGGCACGCTCCAGCTCCTAGCCTATGCCTCCATCTGGGTGAGGAACTTGGGGGCGGTTTTCCCCTTGCTCGTTTTTCAGTCCAGCTCTGCTCTTGGAAAGAACATAGATTGTTTGTCTACTGTTAAAAAAAAAAAGGTTATTTTCACTTAAAAACAAAACCCCATTTAAGCTCCAGGGTCTAGTTTATGCTTCGGAGACATTCTGCACACAAGGTCAAAGCTAGAGACCAACAGCAAACATCATTCGAATGCCTGACTGGTCTTTCATTTGCTTTCCGCGTCCAGCCACGAGACACCACTACGGCATCACAGTCTGGTTTGAATGCTTTTGAAAGTTCTTTCATGGCCACTCTTATGTTTAGGGTCTCTACTGAGGCCAAAGTCCTGCCCTTGGCCTCAGGGTGCTTATGGTTGAGCAGGAGCTTCCCTGGGAGACCGGAGTCCTGGGATGGCCAATGGAAAGGGAGCTGACACTCAAAGCAAGTGCACCTCGAAGGTCCGTTGTGTGCCGGGCACTGTCCGAAGTCCCCATCACCCCTCTCTCTGTTAGTATCCCGGTTTTCCCGAAGAGCCAAGGTCACGTGGTTAGTAAACCAAGGAGCCCCTTTTAAGCCCACTTCTGAACGGCTGCCCTCCCTTTTGTCCTCTCTTGTTTAGGAGACCCCAGAGGAAGAATGCTTGTTCCTGGAAACGCTGGAGGAAAACCACTACACCACCTTCAAATCTAAGAAGCACGTAGAGAAGAATTGGTTCGTTGGTCTCCGGAAGAATGGAAGGGTCAAGATCGGGCCTCGGACTCACCAAGGCCAGAAAGCAATCTTGTTCCTGCCCCTCCCGGTGTCCTCTGATTAAAGAAACCCACTCAGGGTGCTCACCACTCCAGAGGAGTCTCACGAGGCCCTCCTCCTGTGAACCCCAGAATGCCCCTTGTCCATTGGCTGTACTAACCCTTGGCCCACAGAGCCTGAATATGTAAGAATGTGCTTCTATGTGCCCCCATCACATTTTGCAGCACTCTTTATCCCAGCCATGTTTGGAACACAGGGGACCAAATTGCTTCTAAGGGGCCAATTGGCTGGCCAGGCTGGGTCTGAGTCTGGATTTGCAGGCCCGGTTCCTTCTGGGCAGGCGACAGGCCTAGCCTCTCAATGCAAAGGAGCTGCCAAATGCGTCATTCGTCACATGCACTGTTTCCCTCTACCAAATGAACCTGGTCTACCATGCCTCAAACATCGGGCCTGACGCCCTTTCACCCTTTCCATACAGCAGACATGGCCACAGAAATGCTTGTTGCTAGCAGCTGCGAGGAAGGCCGAAGGCAGTGTTTCCTCAGAAGGATCCGAGAGGAAGGTGTGATTTAAAATGAGGAGGGAGGTTGGCTTTTGGTGGACAAGCTAGGAGGATGAAATCTCAGCCGGGCGGCCCAGCCAGAGGAGAAAGCAGAATCAACCCGTCGCTTTGGGAGTTAGGATGCTTCTCTGCCTTTCTCCAGGCCCCTCGGTGGCGGCAGGCAGTCCGGTGGGGAGCAGGAGGTGCGGTTCCTGGATGGGAGCAGGGGCAGCAGGGGTCGATGCATCCCTGGGCATGGGGACTGGGTGTGCATGAAGGCAAAGGAAGGGAAGCCCGCTGGGATGGAATAAGCCATCCTCTCATAGAGGATGCTCTTAGAAGTCAGGAAGACCGAGAAGGCCGCACCATGGCCCATGCTTGGCCACTGGGCAGCAGGGGCTTTGGGTTCCCAAGGCAGGACTCGTCTAACTCCAGGTCCTGGCTAAATGCAGACCCTGATTCACTGGGTCTGGGAGCAGCACTGGCATTTCTAACAAGTTCCCAGCTGCCGCTAATGCTGCCGGCCTCCCCCATCAAAGGTTACCCAGTACGAGTTGGCACTGGGTCAACTCTAGCTCACGGTGACGCCTCTGTGCCCCATAAGGTTTTCAACAGCTGGGTTTTCACAAGTAGATCACCAGGCCACTCTCCCCAGGTGCCTCTGGGTGGACTTGAACCTCCAGCCTTTTGGTTCACAGCTGAGCGTAGCCACTAGTTGCACCACTGTCCTAGAAGTGGCAAGATCCTTGAGAAGGTTATTCAAATGAAGGTGACTCAAATCCCAGTCCTTCACTTTGTCTCCGCCCCTTCTCCAAAATGCATCTCCCACGCCCCCTTCTGCATCCAGCGGGCAGCATCCACATGGGTGATGTCTGCTTCAAGAGCATGGTTTTAAGGAGCCTTGGCCCATTTAGAAGGCATACAAAAGCAGGATTCAAACATGTTTAGCTCAACATACACCTGGTCCCCAGAGATCATCTGTGTGTTATGGTTACTTGTGCAAATACGCTGTGCTAAAGCAAGCCTGACACAGGTCAGTGGCAATTAGAAGCACCATTCATCTTTGACCTATACTACTGATGCTAAGGGAAAGCCTTAAGACTCCATTTAAACTAATTGTGAGACTATGTTCGAATCACATTTAAGAATTCATAGCTCCAACGTGATTACACTAATCAGCATTCAGCCACTGAGAAAGATAATAGGATATATCATGTATAAGCTACTCAAGTATCCACTACTTATACTGCACTTACCGATGAAATGAGATTTTCTTTGTCCCTTGTTTTCCTCCAAGCGGTTTATGGATTTTTATTTGAGAATGGAGACTCTTAAGCAATCATGCGATCACTGTAGGGGAAAAAAATGACCAGAGGGTTGGCTTGTGTTTTATAAGGGCTGGAGTAATTATTCATGGAAAAATAATTCCTTTGTAAAGGAACGGTCATATGGGAATGGGAGAAAGGAATGCCCATTTGTGAATGCTCCACATGATCATATAACCTAGGAATTGATCTAGGGAAATTAATATGATGGTTCTTTCTATCAGCATGCATTTGATCAGCAAAGTGATTTTGCAGCTTTTGGGGGGTATGGACCTTGGATAAGACGCGTCCGTTTTACTTCAGTAAATCTTTGCAGGCAAGTTGGGACCATGCAGTGTGACTTCACAGCGCTCTACTGTGAGGATTGGGCTGGAAAAAAGGTGCCCAGTGAGGAAATCCACGATATTTATACTGGTCTATGATTTTTAGTATATGAATCAAATTCAAGTACAACATTAGCCAAGGAAAATGAAAGACTGTTGCTGACAGATGAGGCGGAAGCCTGTGGTTTAGAGACCCAGGGCATTGTAGTAGCAAATGACCATGACTCCAGTCATCATTCAATAAATCTTTATTAAGAGCCTGCTGTGTGCCAGGCACAGCACTGGGTTCTGGGGAGCCTGGGTCCTGGTCTGTCTGGCCTGCTGCTGTATCCCCTCCCAGGGCATTATATTTATGTGGGTTCATTTCTTTCTCTCAAAGCCAGGAGCACAGACTGGAGAGGCTCCTGCTGGACCCACAGGAAGTACCAGAAACCCAGATGTTATAAGAACGAGCAACCTCTCCGCCTAAGATAGAGTCTCAGAGGACACGACAAGGTGGCCTGAACATTTTCCACTGTAGAAAATGTGTCGGTTTTAGGGGACCGCTTTCGGGTCAGGAAAACCACCCGTCAGCTTGGGTCAGGAGGGAGTAGTGGGCAGTTCCTGGGTCCTTTTGGAATAGGTTCTCGTCTCTTCACGGCGGGGCCTGCCCATTGCTCACTGTCTTCCTCAGTCAAGGCTCGTAGTCAGTTGTTCCTCTTCCGGTTACCTGTGGGGAGTTAACCTGACCAAGTATCCCTTGGTACGAAGTGTTCTTGAGGATTTTGATGGTGGCCATGGTTCTTTGTGTTTCCTTGGGAAAAGAATGAAAATGAAAGGTCCCTGGGACCCACGGACTGGAGCATCATGTGCTACTGAAGATCAAGGTCAAGGCTTTGTGTTGGAGGTGACAGAGCCAGAGTCCACAGCTTGGCACAGACACCGTGCTGACTGACCCACCACGCTCCCAGGCTGCAGCGCAGCACGGGTGTCTGATGAAGAAGATGTCTGTCATGTACATCACTGTCTTTATATCTATCCATGTATCTAATCACAGTCTATAGAGTACAAATATTAATAAACGTTCCATGAAGATGTGATGATGATGTCTCAGAGTTCCTGAATGTCCACCTCTTTCTGTTGAGACTTTCCCGCTGCCCCGAGGTGTGGCTGCTTGTTTCCCACGTGAATCCCAGTGCCACATAGGGGACATTAAAGGCTGGGGGCAAAGCCAAGGTCGAAACGCCTGTCATTTGGTTTGAAAAGCTAAGGCAATATTGGGGATTTTTCTTGGAGTCCACTGGGGAAATATATTCCAGAAATTTGTCCTGAAGAGCCAGCTCTGATAACTAGCTCAGTTTATACCCTGTCTCCATACATCTTGTGCAGTGATGCTACTGGTATAGAGCTTGTGTTGAGGCAGAGACACGGTGGCTTAAAATCTTGTTCAGGAATGAGCTACAACTTTGAGTCAGTGGCAAGAGACTTTTGGAATTATCATACCAAGCAACGTCTCCTTAAATAAATGCCTGGCTCTCCGGCCGCTAATTCTTCAGAGGGAGGACACTGTTTCTTACGAAAGAATGAGAACTCACACCTGCTCATGCACGTTCACATATGGCCATGCACACATCCACACTTACACATCCACACCCCCCTTCACGAACTCAGGCACAACCCTCATGAGCATATGCACACACGCATCCAACCAGGGATTCGCACACACTGACAGGCACGTGTGTACACTGACATCTCTATTCCTCTAAGCGTGTACAGGTACCCACACATGTGCACTATAAAAAACAATGGGACAAAGTTCACTCACTTTGCTAATTACCACAATCAATCCCTCTTTCAGTTGCTGAAGCCATGGTTGTTTTGTTTAGCCTGATCTGCAGTAAGTAGTCCATTTTACATTAAAATCCAGTACACACGTGTAGACGTACACAACTGAAATAAAAATAGTTCACAAAATATGAGAGTCACTCTGGATTTTCTATGACTCAAAAATACTGGTCAAAGATCAATTCCATTCCCTAGGTTTCATGACACGAATGGGTCACCACTGCAGTTTGGGGAATGCTGGCCTAAAGCGATGGCTTTCCTTCCCGAAGACTGAGCGACCCAACGACATCCTATGCTATGGCTTCAGTGTTTTCAAAGCATGGCCTGTCCTTGAGCAAACACGCGGCCATCCCGCTGTCCAGGAACACTAGGCGTGAAGGTGTGGTGAGTGCTGTTGGCCCAGTCTGCTAGGCTTTGTGCAAAGGGAAGGGAAGCACGCAGGCTCACCGGTGCTCTCTGCTGCCTCCAGCGCTGCCCTGAGCTGAGACATTGGCCCCTTTGCCTCCTTTGGAAGGTTCTTCTTTGAGTCTTGATTCAGTCCCTCCCCCCATGGTCTTCATCTCATTCATTCCTCCTGCCCTGCCC
>NW_022111372.1:93052924-93057015 GCF_000313985.2 Echinops telfairi
CACCCCCGCAAATTTCTGTTTCATAGCCATTCCTAAGCTAAACACAAATAGTGCACTGAACAATGAGCAATGTCTTAAAAATGAAAGCCCACACTTGCTGGACTAGAGCAACCCCCAAGACAATTGCCCTGAGACACCTTTTAAACTTTGAACTGAAACCATTCTTCAAGGTCACCTTTCAGCTAAAATAGCACATTATGAAATAAATTATATTAACCCTGAGCACTGTGCTCCTTAAAACAAAAAATCATCTTTATAAAACCAAAAGGTCAAGACATAGCAAGACTTACCCTCAAGCAAAGAAGAGCAGGTCTGGGTGGGGACGGGGGCAGGAAGGGGAAGGCCCACAGGCCAAGACTGGGAATGTGTGACACCGGATGGCGGACGTACCCAATGTCACTGGACAACATGCATCCATAGCCTTGGCCTTGGCCGGAATGGACTGGTACTGGGCATTTTGAATCAATCACATGATTTGAACGATGCCAGGAATGACAACTCGAAGAGGAACAGTGTCCCATTTATCATCCGAAAGAACCTTGCCAAGCCCGTCTGGAGGTGCCACGCTGTCTGCGATGGGAGAATGCCCATCTGCCCACAGAGAAGACGAATAAGACGACAACAGGTCCAGAAATTGTTACAAGGGAACCTCATCTGCTGTATAAATTTTTCACACAAACTACTCGAAGGAAAACATAAAATAAAAAGAGAGACTGAGCCAGGAAAGGCCAGCTGGGGTCTCTTAAGTGTCTCCCTCTCGCTCCTTGTCACTTTCTGGAAATTACTCTCTCACATCTTAGCTAGATATAAAAAAAGTTTACCTGCCATGACTCTGTCATAAGATAGATGGCAAGGATGCTGGCACACAGCTTCTCCAGGAATTAGAAAAAATAAAATAAAATTCTGAACTAAGAAAAGTAATTTAATGCCTTAAATGTTTGCAGAGGTCAGGCAGCAAAGGACTGGCCCTTGATGGGTAAAGAGAAAAATAGAAATGGCCTAAAAAGGAAAACTCAGACTCACTGCCATCGGGTCGGTGCCACCTGCTGGTGACCCTATGGGGCAGCACATCCTGCCCCTGTGAGGGTCTAAGACTGGGACTCTTTACAGTAGAAGCCCCATCTTTCTCCTGTAAGTGGCTGGTGGTTTTGAACTGCTGACCTTGCCGTTAGCAGCCCAATGTGTGACCCCTACACCACCAGTGTTCCTGTAAATGTTCTGGCTTTACATATTTGTCCCACTGCTGTTCGGTTTCCCATGGGGCAGATGAAGGAAGGGAATCTCAAATCCTAAACACTTTTGGGGGTGGTTGTTACTTGAACCAATATAACAATAATAGCACATCAAACACGCATGTGGCTCTAACTGCAGTTTCCCAAATTCACAAAAAAATGACTTTCAGGAGCAAGGGTGTCGCTGCACGAATATTTAAGCCAAGCCAAGAGGTGGGATTTGTGATGTTCTCCATTTCCAGCTGAAGAACAAACACCCAGTTGCCGTCGAGTCTACTCCAGTGCGCGGGGAGGGACTCCACATGTGTTAGGGGAACTGGGCTCCATACGGCTTCCGATGGCTGATGGCTCAACAGCAGAGCCCCAGGCCTTGATTCTGAGCCACCACTGGGTGGACTTAAACCTCTTACCTTCCCATTAGTATGACCACCCCAGGACCTGATTTCAAAATGACGAGGGATGATCTGTTTGAGGACACCATTAAACTCAGCTGCTCCCTAACCCTGATGGCTGTGCTCCCAGCAAGACACCCCCTTTGCATAAATTGAATCTGCCATCCAGCCAGGGCCCTTGAGTGCTTGAGGCTTCAGGATCTGACACTTAGCCCTCGGGACCCCCTGGACTCACCTGACAGTCTCTCAAGCCACAAGAGACGTGGACTGGATGACCTATTGGAATCCTTCTGTCACGCGGTCCCCACATTGTGGGTGACATAGTGACCATGACATACTACGCGGCTAGCTGTCCACTCCGGTTATACAGTTAGATAGAGAAACCAGGTCATGCACAGCCCGGAGCCGGACAGCGTGTCTGCTTTATAAAATGCAGATACTGCAGGACCTTGCTCTGGGGGCTCCGCTAATGTGTCTGAAAACATTTGTGATGTGCGGAGGAGGTTTTCCTCAAATTAGTTCCTTCCCTTTCCATTTCCCACTGTCATATGGGCTAAATTTGCACCTTCAGCAACTAAACATTGGCGTCAGTCTTATTACACAAACAAGCAAAACCTCCCCACATCCTTAGAGTGCTTTTCTATGTGCCGTGATGAAGGTCGAGCACTCCCTGTTTAGAACGATGTGCCATGTATGGATTTGGTTCACTTGGCTAGAGTGTGATTGTGTGTGTGTGTGTGTGGGGGGGGTGTAGATGTACAAAGGCAATTTGTGCAAATTGTTACAGAAACACACTTCATTATGATTTCCTTGTTTCGTATGTTCCTGTCTTGGTTTTTCCAAAGCCTGCTTCAGAGCTGCATAGAGTTGTAAGCGGTTACTCTGCAGCTGTGCCTCAGCCAACTCACCTGGTTCTCCGAGAGACGGTAGAGGCATGTGACTATATACAAGCTTGTTTGTGGGGACCTGAGAAACAGGACTGTTCACAGCCTGGTAATGTCAAGTGCGTGAAAAGTTCAGTCATTTCCTGTGGAAATGAACAGTAAAATTGTTGGCCTGTTCGAAATGGAACACCTGTCGTAGGAACACTGACGCTGGTCTGGAAGCGCTGTCTGCTGCAGGACTGGCCAGGTTATTTCTGATGCAGAAGAAAACTGACAATCCGGGACAGTTGTACAGACCAGGCGAATGAGAGGGGACTGGTTTCTATCCAGGCTTCCTGGTGCTCTCAGACTCTGTCATGTCCTAGTTGATTGAGGCAAAGGCTAGAGGCCGGTTTATGGCTTGTTTGAAAATGTCTAACTTCCAGGCAACCTGAATACCTGGGGTGAATTTGGTAGGGCAGAGAGCCACCCATACCAGCTCTCAAGAAGTTGCGAGGGATGCATCTTTCTTCTCTTGATTGCTAACACACCTGCTCATTAATCATTTATGGAGTGATTGCCATAGGCTAGCTAGGAGTCAGCATCAGCTCGATGGCAGTGAGTTTGACCACTGGATTGGAGTCCCTAAGTGGCACTCATGTTCAAGTGCTTGACTATTAACCAAAAGGTCAATAGTTTAAAGCCATCGGTGGTGGCTTGGAAGAAAGGTCTGGCAAGCTGCTGCTGAAGGGCACAGCCTTGACGTCCCGTGGAGCGCTGTCTTTCTCTGCATACATGGGTCACGTGAGGCTGAATTGATCTGGCAGTAATTGGGGAGTTAGGGTGGCGGTGGGTGTGCCCCCACTTAATTAGTTAGAATCCATCCCAGAGACAGAAACCACACCATAAATTGAACAGAGAAACTGCAGCAGAAAGAAATGGCAATAATAGGAATAAAATAAATGGTAATAAAAGGGAATTAAGAGATCCGTTTGTTGAGGGTTTCTTCTCAAGGGCCTCTTTACAGCATCCTTAGCAGTGGAAAAGCGGTAGACCTTTGACAAAGTGGATCAACACAGTAGCTGCAACCTAAGAACGCTGGTAAGAATGGTGCAGGCCCGGGCAGTGTTTCCTTCTGTAGTGCATAGGGCCACTATGAGTCGGGATGGACTCAAAGGCACCAAGCAACAACAATGTCTCAAGGACAAAGCATCCTACTAGTGCTGTCAGGTAAGCATCAGACTTCTAACTGCAAGGTCAACAGTTCAAAACCACCAGGTGCTGGATGGCAGAAAGGTGAGGCTGGCTCTCTGCTTTGGAAAAAATCTACAGTCTCCCAAAACCTATTTAAAGACTCCATGAGCTGAAATTGACTCAATGGGTGGCACCAGGGGTTCTGAACCCACGTGGAACAGAGCACTGCTCAGTTTTGTACCGCTTGTTCCTGTTGTTGTTCTGCATCAACTCACAAAGGAGAGATGTTTGTAAGGTCCAGAGGCAGTATCACCGAGCAAGACAGAGAAGGGAAGACTGGGCAGTAGTCAGGGTGCGATGCAGCAACGATGAAAAATACAACTTTCCTCTAGTTCCTAAATGCTTCCTCC
>NW_022111372.1:93058661-93081162 GCF_000313985.2 Echinops telfairi
AAAAAAGAAAAACAAAAGTATCTTTGTTGTAGTTTTGATCCCTTTAAAATTTACCATTTTTTCTATGCCCTCTGAGCACTCTGAAAACCCAAGATACTATCTGCACATATTATTGTCATCCTCTAATTTAGATCAGTTGTAATCAAGGGTATCTAGCTAGCTATCTACGTAAACACAGATACCTGTGAAGACAGGCTGTCAGCGTTAGAACCTTGACCCCTAGGGATGAGAATAGCCTTGCTACCAGACAGTGATCATTGTGCTATAGTTAGGTTAAAATATCATATCTTACTTGACTTCCCATTTGACCCATTTAAAAGTTGTCTCAACTTTTTAAAAAAAGTGTGAATTAAGCCTCATGTGAATCTCTTTTGACCATAAACCTCGCTGTCATACGGAGTGCATTGCGAAGTGGATTACTGCATGTATAATTGGGTTAAAAGTTACCATTTGATCACCCTTTTGACCAATTTAAAGATCTAGTTTTTAATGCTTTCTGCTTCCTTTTCTGTTGAGGTTTTTCTCTGTCACACTTTGTTCGTGTTGTTAGCTTTTGCTGTGGTGTGGTCTGTTTGGGGGTACATGAAACCCAGGCTAGGCAAATGTGTAGAGACAGTAACTGGATTCATGGTTTTGTGGGGGTATGTCCGGGGAGGTTGAGAGAAATGGGGAGCTACTAACACGATAAAGATAGACTCTTGACTCCTACTTATTGACTTCGTGACTTGAGACAAATTAGTTAAGATACCTGTACTTGAGGGGCAATTCCACCCTGTGCTACAGGGTCGCTATGAGGCCGCATCAACTTGATAGCGGTGACTTAAGAAAATCTCATGCGATCCTTCCAACAGCCCTGTGAGGCTGGTGCTATTTGTATTTTCGTTTCATAAAGAAGGACTCTCAAGTACCGATACATTAAACGATTTGTCCCAAATCACAACGTCATAAACAGGAGTCGAGATTCTATCTTTTTTTATCATCGTTTTATTAGCACATAAGCCACATATTATACAATTAAATAGTTCAACCATATCAAAAAGAGTGACGCAGTCATTACCACAATCAGCTTTGGAACATGTTCTTCTTTCTTGCACTCACTGTCACTAGCTCGTTATTAAATCGTGACAGGGGTGGCTGCTCTTGCTTTGGGGGTCAAAATGAGTAGAGGTATTTGGGGCTTGGCAAGAACATGGACAAAGAGAAAGTAACAATCAAAACCACTGCACTCATGTCTTGGAGCACATCTTGCATCCTGGGGATTCTCATACAGATCCTAGATGCACGTCTGTGCTAGACTGACCTGTGACGCAGTGCCCAGATCCCCTGCAGGAACAAAGGACTCACCTGCTCCGCTTTTCAGCATTGCTTGTACACAGGCCTCCCTCACTGGCCTCACCAAGCACAGCTTCTGCCCAAAGTCACACCCATCGTGGTGTGGTCTACAGGACATATAATGGCCTGGCCACCTTGCCTCAATTTTGGAAATTTCTGAAAGGTCACTACCTCTTCAGAACTTCCTGCCAGGTCAGCTGAGGCCTTCACTGACCCTCCCTCAACTTTCCCCTCCGCTCTGTCCTGCTTCATTCCCTTCCCTTCCAGAGTGTGATCCCTAGGATACTCTTTAATCCACTACCTGCATGCTCATCTTCATCTGAAACTCAGGGGAACAAACCTGTGACAATGCCTGTCCAGACGGCACAGGCACTGCTTTGAGTGGGATATCTGAAAGGTCCCCAGCAAACCCTGGGACTTGACAAAGTCTTTGGGCATTGAATGGGCTGGATATTATAGGTCTGCAGAGCCCTGGGCTGTCTCCACGGTGTGCAACTCCTATGGGTGGGCCTCAAGAGAAAGTACGACTTTCTTTCCAGTCACCTGCTCTGTGGCGGGGCTAGTGCCACTTGCAAAGGGACCCTGTTAAGTCATTGGATTATTTGTTCAACCACTTGTCCAGTTCTTCAACAAATACTAATGAAGACTGGAATCACATCAGGCCTGGTGAGTGCAAACGCGTGTACACGAAAAAGCTCTTTCCCAGAGATTCCCATCTAGGGGGAGAAGCAGACACCACTGAATGCATTATTCCCTACATTTCACCCATTTTGGTCCTCCTTCTCAAGTATTTGCCATGCACAACCAATACCTGACCAGGGCACTTCTAATTCACGTGGTCTATGTGAAGTGGAAGGCGTCCTGGTCATGCAGAGATCAAGCCTTTGCTGCAAACCTCAAGGTTAGCAGTAAGGAGGAGCCACAGGAGAGCCAGGTGCCAGTCTGCCTTGGAAGCCCTGGGGGGCAGTTTGCTCTGAGTTGGGACCAACTCACTGTTGATGAGTTTCGTTTGGTTTTTATATTATGTGACTTGGAGTCACAGTTTTTTCTACTTTAGGATCATCATAATCTAAAAATGTTCACAAAAGATAAGCGTTTTTTCCCTAATGCATAGAAAACAAACATATCACTCTTCTTAAAAGTTACATATCATCTGCCCCCGCACACACGTGCCATATTTTAGGAAGCAATTCACGCAAAGGATCAGCTGGAGGGAACAGCCCGGCTGTGACAAGGAGGGGGCACATAGAAGGGGTCCCTGTTGCCAGAGCGTGTATCAGGACTGTGCAACTTACTCAAGAGCTTGGGGGGGGGGGGGCTAATATCTTGAGGAGTGAGAACCGGTGAGTGAAGAAAGGGGTTGTGGGTGGTGGAGAATAGTTCAGCTAACAGCCGCACCTGGTGGCAGGTGGGAGCACAGTGCCGGTGAGTCTCCAGTGCGGAATAAAAGAAGGAGGTGGGGGAAGGGATGGGGAGTGGAATCCATCCTCCCATATCTGTAGATAGCCAAATGGGAGACATGTATATATATTTTCCCTCATTCTCTCTGCCCTTTCCCTCTCACCACATCTGAATTACAACACTTCTCTGAACCGTCTGCCAAAGGACATAAATAATCAGTATCAGCATGCACGTTTCTGGCTGGCATTCAAATCTAAGACTCTGTGAAATGTATTCCAGACTTGAAGCTTGTATTTGCTACAAACATTTGGATCCTTCCCTCAGTCTTTTATTCATTCCATCCAGTAGGTGGAATAAGCAAGAGGCTTTCTGTTCCCACCGAATACGCTTACACCCGAAGTGAAAAGCAAGGCTTGCCAGCATTGCCAAGGGCAAAGCATGGACAAAGGAAACTGTGATGGTGTCCTTGGGCCTTCATTCATATTGCAAACATGCAACAATTTGCAGAGATTCTGAATTTGAGGGTTTCTGCCCAAGTTTGGACAGTTATGCTATATGAACCAACCCCAAACAAATGAAGCAGCTTATAAAGAATCACACAACCAAAAAACACATCCTTCACAAGATAATAAAACAGAGAGGCAATCTGAAAGTCTTCAGAGATCATGCCAGCTTCAGAGTTTGGGGGTGATTTGGCTGGCTGGATGAGCTGCCTTAATCTGGATGCAAAAATAAATAACAGCACATTCTCAACAAGAGAGGATAGCAAGACTTCATCTAATGGACTTTGAACATGTGGTCAAGAGGTCAAGCCCTGTGAAACAACAGTATGCTTGGAATGGTGTCGTGTCTCCTTAACGCCCACCAAATGCCAGGGTGTGGCTATGCAAAGAGGGTGCATGAAACAGTAATAAAGGGGAGGGTTTACGTTCAGCTGGCCTCCCGCAGCCCATTGGCCTCTCTTCTCCCTCGGACCTACTCCTCCGTCGGCAGCATGGCTTCGAAAGACGCTCCTGCCCGTTCTCGGCGAACCCAAGACCAAAGAAAGGGGATTGTCTAGACCACTTCTCAATTAGACATATCTTACCAGCTTCATTTGCTCCCGACCCGTATCGAGGCAGAGAAGAACTTGCCAGAGACACCGGCGTGGCAGAGGACAGAATCTTCCTGTGGTTCAAGGACCTAATGCCGGGGGCTCAAGTGGAGAGCAAATGTTTTGAGAATGATGAGGGCAATGAATGTACAAATGCGCTTTACACAATTGATGTCTGTATGGATTGTGATAAGAGTTGTATGAGCCCTTAATAAAATGATTAGGAAAAAAACAAACAAACAACCCGCAGAAGTCGACAGCTCAGGAGGAGCCGTGCCCCGTGCCGCCTCCCACCACGTCTGGAGCCAGGGCGCCGAATGCAGACAGACGCAAGAGGACTGTCATCCCAAAAGATCAAACCGCCTACCTGGTGCAAGCGTTTGATCATTGTCATTCCCTGGGATGACAGCCCGCCAAGAACCTGCACGACAGACAGACCTTCCGGAATCGCAGATTTACACGTGGTTCCAGAACCGAAGAGTTCGGCACCCACGGCACATCAGGGTTCCCCCGGATCCCCGCGGGGTCCACCCATCCAGCTCCAGCCCTGTCTTCACATGCCCGGGTCTGCAGCCACTGGAGCGAAGCAAACCCATAGATGCCCAGAGACCACCCTCCCTCGGCTTTGGCGGCGGCGGTGATGGGGGCGGCAGTCAGGTAGCTTGTATCATGGGAGACAAAGCCAATCTGGGCTCGGTGACCCATCAGGGGCAAATGCCACAGGAGTTCACCCAGGCGGGAAGGCCTCCGAGACAAGGAGACTACTTGGACCTTTTCAGCAGCGGAAGCCACTATCCCAAACAACAGAACACTCTCATACACTGCGCAGTGGCAACACCCTTCGTTGAGGGAGCATCCTAACCTCTCCTGGCAGGGACGGCCCCTGCACACACAGGAGCCCCAGTGGGATGGGGGACTGGGCTGGCCCGCGCGTGAGTGCCCAGCGGCAGCCGAGTGGGGAGATACACCTGCTCAACCAGCAGGCAATACTGCTGCAGGGACTCCCTCCTCTGCTTGCCCAAGCCTCGTAGCAAGGCACCAGCTTCTTGGACCAGCTCCGTGACAACCTGGAAATTCAGCAGAATGCCCAGCCGTGGGTGAAGCAGCAGGAGCCAGGCCTGGAATCTGAGCCGCCCCTGCAATTCCCCATCAGCGAGGAGCTCTATCAGGAGTACCTGAGACTTTTAAAATGTCCCGAAGGCCCGGAAAACACACTAAAACCCTCTAAAAACATCGAAGATACCTTATACGCTTAAAAAAAAAGATAAAGAAAACACTAAAGGTATTTAAAACCACCTTTAAGGACCCACAAACCACCAAAATAGCAAAAACACTGAAATCTATCATAAACACGATGATACCCTGGAAAAGCACCCTGAAGGAATATATATATTTATATATTATATATAAGTGATTATACATAATTAATTATACATAATATGTATATAATTTATATATAATATATAATATATTTACATATAATATATATAAAAACCTCACACCCCGAAAACCTTTCAAAAACCACGTAAAGCAGTTAAAAAGACCCAAAGGGACCAAAGAGGCCCTTTCGAACACCTTGGAGATCATTACAAATTTCCTCCCCTCAAGAGAAAAAAACCCTACATAGAGTTGGTCAGGCCTCCAGTGAGTTTATTCATGTCCCTGGTCCCTCCAATTGAGGTCATCAAGCTGCAAGCTGATTGACAGACTAAGCTCCACCCCTTCACTCTCAATAGCCTCAAGTTGACAGGAGATGATGTAGCTATTGCAGCACACATGTGACAGGAAAGCCCACCCCTAACAAGATGGGCGGGCTCTAGAATCAAGATGGCAGCCTAAGCTTGGTGTCTGAGCTGGCTTGACCTTAGGTGCCTTTGAATTCTTCTCCAGGGAATAATCTATGGAGAGAAAAAAAAGAAAAGAAACAGTCATGGAGGGCATTGGTTAGTTTTAATTACTACTCCCCTGGTTATAAGGATGAGCTATCTCAGAAGGCAGAGTAGAAAAAAATCCCAGGACCATCAGAGAAAAAGAGCCCCCGATAGACCCGTTTAAGATGTGCAAGTAATGCAGGCTGAGGCCGGGGCGCCAGAAGCTGCTGCATTGGCAACCATGGGACAGAGCAAAGGAGCCATCTCAAGACAAAGCAGAGTAGCTGGGTGGCTGGGACAGTGAGGTGGAATGATAGGTGGGCATCCTCACATGGCTGAAAGGATGAGGACCCAGAGAGAGACTGAGAAGCCGTGCCACTATGGACCAATGCCTGTATCCTTGGTCATCCTTGCTTGTGGTAACCTGCTGAGATAGTGAAAGTTTGTTGTGCCAACCTGGCCGATAAACACTTGTGGGATTATTTGAAAGACGGAGAGATAAATGGCTCGGTAAGCCTTGCCTTTCGAGTTCTCAGATCTCTTGCTTTCTGATGGCTGGACCAGGATGCAGCTGCCTTAGCCAGTCCCTGCTTCAGCTGGCAAGGCTTACTTCCTGCAAGACATCTCTGAGGAGAAGCCACATGGACCTACCTCGATGCAACCCTGGGTGCTGGAGCAGCCGTGTGGAGACCCCTGCCAGCGCTGAGATGCTTACACGTTCACACTGATTTGGCTTTCCTCCTGCAGTCGGCACCATTGTGTGTGTTTTGTGAGATGGAGGAGGACTTTGTGGATTGGTGTTGGAGTGTTGGACAAATGGGTTAATGTTGGACTTGTGGGCTTAGGCAGCACTGGGTTGGGATGTTTTCTTGATTTTCACTTACCCTTTATATAAACTCTCTCTTATACATGAGTTTCTGTGTATTTGTTTCTCTAAAGTACACAGACTAACATACCTGCTAACTTCCCTAATAATTCCCCATAACCATGAATGTAGTCTTTGAGTTCTGTGTGGTCATAGCAACAAATTCTTGATCTCAGCAGAGAGGTAGAGTTCTATGGGAGGAACCGCTAGTGTCAGAATGGAGTTAAGGAAGCTGGAGGCTGGTCTGACGTCTGTCTTCCAGCCATGGGACTTGAGCTGGTGAGGAGTGGCAGTTTCCTTCTCCGGGTGTCGGCAGAAGAGCTCAGGTACGGCCTCCTCTGTGCCATTTTCATGCTTGCTAAAGTAAGGGGCAGCGCAACAAGAGGAAGTTCATCAAGGAGATACATTGACACAGTGGCTACAACAATGGGCTCAAGGGTAACGACAATTGTGAGGTTGGCACAGGGCCCGGCGTGTTTTGTTCTGTTGTATACAGGGTCACTAGGAGTCACAGCCAATTTGACAGCGCCTAATACATCAACAGCATTCCCAACTACAACAAAAGCAATTTTTTTAAATAACAAAGATGTTCATGCAGGAAACTCAATAGCCCACATTTCCCTTCAGAAACTGGCTTCTCAAAAACCCAAGGTCAAGCAGTGACACAATAGAGAGAACAAAGAAGCCAAGGAGACATAAAGAGAAAAGGAATAATGTGTCATCAACACCCTAGATTCTGGAAGAAAGATGACCGAGTCTCGAATAGCTTTAAAGTAGCCAATTTGCATTAGTCTAATTTCATTTTCCTAGAAGCTTCAGAGATCTGTCTTCCTGACAACCAAAGTAAACAGATGAATGGATCAAAAACTGTGGCACATACATACAATGAAGTAAATGCAGTGATGAACCATGAAGTACATCGCCGCATGGGAAGAACTGGAGGAAATCATGCTAAGTGAAGTAAGCCAAGCACAAAAGGGCAAGTGCAGCATGAGTCCGCTGAGGTCAGCTTTAAAAAAAAAAACGGGGCATAGGAGAAAAGCTACTATATACATATATCCCTGGGGTGAGGTCTAGCAACTATGGCAGGGGCCAAACCCAATCCAGGGATACATATGGCAGCCAACTAAATAAGAGGGGGCAAGAAAGAGAGAAAAAAGGCATGGGTATAGGGGGAGGAGGGCAGTAACTCACCCAAGGGGAAAGTATTGTTTATATCTTCACAGGAGAGGGAGAGACCAGGCTTCAACCCAATGCACCAAGACGTGAATACAACATACCTGCATGTACCAGGGAACACCAATAGAGAGGTCTGTAGGACCTGCCCCATCCCAACTATGTGGACACCAACACCCCCAACACACACACACACACACACCCCTCCTCAGGAGAATGCACTTCAGAGGACAATACTGGGGCTACAGCTTGGGGAGAGGGGTGCGCTGGATTAGAGCACATGGGAGAAATGAAAAGGGTTGGAGAGGGTGGAGAGGACATCCTGGCCCACCAAACCCCGAATACAATGTTCCTGCTCAGAGCAGACAGCGCATGGGGCCGGCAGGGCTGGCCCCACCATGGGACACAGTGTCCCTCACTGAACCATGGGGACAGCTGCAGGGGACAGCTCTGGAGACACGGGGTGGGAATAATGCACGGTCTGGCCCCATCACGCTGGGGTGAGGCACTGAGGACATGCAGCAGAGCAGCAGGGGAAGCAGACTGATGAAACCCCTGGAGAATACCAAAAATAGACTTTGGAGACAGAGTGTGGCACCCCATCAGACTCGAATGGAAAACACTCATAAAGGCCAACAAACACACCTTGAACTGTTTATAGGCTTTTCCATTTTTGTCAGTGACTTTTTGTTGTTTTTATTTTGTTTTTGTTGTGGTTGTTACTGTTTTATTGGTTTTGACTTCCTTTGTTGTTTTATTTGGCTTTGCCTGGTTTTTTGCACCTATTACTGTAGCTGCATGTCTATATAGATAAGATAGGCGGGATAAATAATTCGGAGATGAAAAGAACGGGACCAATGGTTCCGGGGGGATATGGGAGAAGGGGAGGTGGGAGAAAGGAAGGGGGTTGGGGAACCAACCCAGAGACAAGGGAACTACAAGTGAACTAAAATCAATGGGAGGAAGGTCGTAGGATGCCTAGTGGGGTTTAATTAAGGGCAATGTAGCAGCAAGGGATTACTAAACCCAAATGAAGACCAAACATGATGGTGGCACAAGAGGAAAGTAAAAGGAAATAGAGGAAAGAACCAGGAGGCAAAGGACATTTATAGAGGCCTAAATACAGGCATGTACATATGTAAATATATATAACGAGAGGGGAAAAGAACTATGTACTCATATCCATATGTTAAGAATTAAGGTTAAAACAAACATTAAAAAAGAATTAAGATTGCAGATGGACATTGGGCCTCGACTCAAGTACTCCCTCAACACAAGAACACTGTGTTCTAACAATCTGGCATTCCATGATGCTCACTTTCTCAACATGATAGCTGAAGACAAAATTGGTGCATAAGCAAATGTGGTGAAGAAAGCTGATGGTGCCTAGCTATCAAAAGATAGAGCATCTGGGATCTTAAAGGCTTGAAGATAAACAAGTGAAAATCTAGCTGAGAAGCAACAAAGCCCACATGGAAGAATCACACCAGCCTGTGTAATCACGAGGTATCGATAGGATCAGGTACCAGGCATCTAAGACCCAGAACAAAATCATACCCAATGTGAATGGGGGCAGGGGGCATGGAGTGAAGACCCAATTCCCATCTGTAGACAATTGGACATCTCCTCACAGAGGGGTCACAGAGAAGAGATGATCCAGACAGGGTGCAGTATAGCACCGATGAAACACACAACTTTCTTCCAGTTCTTTGGTGCTTCCGTCACCCCACTATCATAACTGCAATTCTACTTTATGAATCGGATTAGACCTGAGCATGCACATTGCTACAGATAAGAGCCCACAACACAGGGAATCCAGGATAGATAAACCCTGCTGGGCCAACAATGAGAGTAGAGATACCAGGAAGATTAGAGGAGGGTGGGGGAGAAAGGAGGAATCAATCAAAGGATCAACCTATACCCAACAGGGGGACAAAATAACAGAAAAGTAGGTGAGGGGTAACAGAGGACGATGTAAGATATGGAGATAATAATCTATAACTTATCAAGGGTTCATGAGGGAGGGGGAAGAAATGGGGAGCTGATATCAGAGGCTCAAGTGGGAAGAGAATGCTTTGAAAATGATGATGGTGGCATATGTGCAAAGGTGCTTGACACACTGGATGAATGTATGGATTGTGATAAGAGATGTAAGAGCCCCCAATAAAAGTATTTTTTTAAAAAGAGAGAGCCCTTGGTCAAAATCACCCCTGTAAAGTCCACAAGGACAAAGATGAATCATCTCTTATTCAGTCCAACACAGTTCATTCCTCACTCAAGAAAGTAGGCAGCTACCTCTTCAGGTGAGTACCAGGTGCGGTCAATGGCATACGTTTTGGGGACTACAAGCATTGTTTGGAAACTACGAATAATTAAACACTGTAATCACATTGAGCAAAGTGCTGTCACCAAGAGGCCCAGAGAGAAGTTGATTTCTTGTACATTGTGTGTATAAGTATGATTTATTTTTGCTGCACAAGCTTTGTAGTACATTCACCTCCACTAATGGGTACATGACAAATAAATTACTTAACTTTCCTAATCCTTAGTTTCCCCATCTGTAAATTGTTGTTAGGTGCCAGGCAGAACAGTAAGTAAGAACAGAACAGTAAGGTGCCAGGCCCAGTCCTGTGCCACAATCGATGTGATGTTTGAATCATTGTCGCAGCCACTGTATCAATCATTCTTATCAAAGGTCTTCCTTTATTTGGTGGACAGTCTACTTTACCAACTGTGATGTCCATTTCCAGGGACTAGTCTCTTCTAATAACACGCCAGAAGTACAGGAGATGAAGTTGCACCATCCTCCCTTCTAAAGAATTTTCTGACTGAACTTCCTCCAACATGTATTTGTGGGTTCTTTCGACAGTCCGTGGTACTTTCAAGATCCTTCACCAACACTGTAATTCAAATGCATCGAGTCTTCTGTGGTCTTCCGTAGTCCACGTCCAGCTTTCACAGGCATGTGCGGTGCCTGAGAACAGGACGCCTTTGATCCAGCACACCTCAGTCTGCAGAGCGGCGCCTTTCTTCGGCGACACGTTGAAGAGGTCTCGAGCAGCACATGTGTCCAGTCCAATGTGCCGTTTGATTTCTTCACTGCTGGTTCCAGGAGCATTTCCTGTGGAGCGCAGAAAAGTGAAATCCTTGACAACTTTGATCTCTTCTTTGTTTATCATGACGTTGTCTATGGGTCCAGCGGTGAGGACTTGGGTTTCATTGATGTTGAGTTCTAATCCACACACAAATGCTTCAAGCTCCTCTTGCGCTCAGCAAGCAAGGTAATATTATCTGCACACCTGGGCTTGTTAATCAGCCTTCCTCCACCCCTCATGCGACAAGCTTTTCAGATTATTTTTTCAGCACACAGATTGAATCTTATGTTGTTAGGTGCCATCGAATCTGCTACCACCCAGAGCGACCCTCTGCAGAACAGAACACTGCCCTGCCCTGCACCATCCTCGCAAGTGCTCCATTGATGCAGCCACTGTGTCAGTCGTCTCGTTGAGGGCCTTCCTCGCCCCTTGACCATTGGACTAGACATGGTATGTTCCTCCAGACACGGGTCTCTCCTGAGAGTATGTCCAAAATATCTGAGATGAAGTCTTGCCACCCTTGCCTCCTGGCCATACTTCCAACACAGACCGGTTTGTCCTTTCAGCAGTCCATGTACTTTCAATATGCTTCTCTAATCCTACAATTTAAATGCACGGATTCTTCTATGGTCTTCCTTATTCAATGTACAACTTTAACATGTATATAATGCAATTGAGAATACCATGACTTGGGTCAGGATAACGTTAGTCTTCAAAGTAACATCCTTGCTGTTCAATATTCTAAAGAGGTCTCGTGCAGCAGACGTGTCCAATACAATGTGCTGTTTGATTTCTTCACTGCTGCTTCCCTGAGCATTGATTGTGGACCCGAGTAAGACAAAATCCTTGACAACTTCAACCCTTTCTCCATTTATCATGATGCTTACCTCTTCGTCCAGTTGTGAGGATTTTGGTCTGCTTTACATTGAGCTGCAGTCCATATTGAAGATTGCAATCTTTGATCTTCATCAGCAAGCGCTTCAATTCTTCCTCTCCTCCACCAACCCAGGTTGTGTCATACGCATATCTCACGTTGTTAATAAGCCTTCCTTCAATCGTGATGCCACACTCTTCTTCATGAAGTCTAGCTTCTCTGATGACTTGCTCAGCATACAAATTGAACAAGTATAATGAGCGGATACAACCCTGATGCACACCTTTCCTGACTTTACACCAGACAGCATTCCCTTGTTCTGTTTGCAAACGAGGACAATGAAGGGTTCTAGAATTCCCATTCTTCCCAAGTTTACCCACAGTTTATTATGATCAACACAGTTGAATGCCTTTGCATAGTCAATGAAACACAAGTAAGCATCTGTCTGGTACTCTTTGCTTTGGGCCAAGACCCATCTAACACCAGAAATGATATCCCTTGTTCCACGTTCTCTTGGGAATCCAGCCTGAACTTCTAGAAGTGCCTTGTCTATGTGTTGCCGCAAACATTGTTGTTCGAGCTTAAGCAATATTTGCCTTGCGTGTGATGTCAACGACACCATTCTATAGTTTGAGCATTCTGTTGGGTCAACTTTCTGTGGAATGGGCACAGATATGTATCTCTTCCAGCCAGTTAGTCAAGTAGCTGTCTTTCAAATTTCCTGGCATAGATGAATGAGTGTTCCCATTGCTTCTTCAGCTTGCTGAAATATTTCAGTTTCCTTTCTCTCCATTTCTAGAGCCCCGTTTTTCATTTCAATTCCTTTACACTACTTTCCTCAATACCACAAGTTCTTGACCATACACTACCTCTTAAAATGATTGAATGTCCACCAGATAATTTTATATAGTGACCCTGTGTATTCCTTCCATCTTTCCCCCATATTTTAATACTTCCTGACTGTATTGTTCGATATTTTGTTCATAGAACCATTCAGTATTGAAATACAAGGCATGAATTTTTCCTTCAGTTCTTTCATTTTGAGATATACTGAGCATCCTCTTCTTTTTTTTGCTTTCTAACCGTAGGTCTCTGTATATTTCATTATAATATTTACATTTCATTATAATATTTTGCTTTGTTTTCTCTGAAATTTTCTATTTGACTCTTACTTCATCATTTTTTCCCTTTGCTTTAGCTACTCTACATTCAATAGCAAGTTTCAGAGCAAATCTGACATCTACTTTGATCTTTTAGTTCTTGTCTTTTTAATGCCCTTTTGCTTTCTTTACATATGATGTTCTGATGTCAGCCCAAAACTGACCAGGTCTTCTGTCATTAGAGCTCAATGTGTGTCTAATTTGCTCCTGAAAATCAGATGATATATACTCAAGGACTGTAGCTTTTGGTTTTGATTACAACTCAATATAAAGGAGGGGGAAAAAAGTCCTCACAACTGGACCAATAGGTAACATCATGGTAAATAAAGAAAAGATTGAAGTTGTGTGTTAGTCCGTGTGTGAAGTTTTGTGTTACTCTGGGTACATTAGAGAAACAAATCTACAGAAACTCATGTATAAGAGAGAGTTTTATATAAAGGGTAAGTGCACATCAAGAAAACATCCCCGGTGCTGCCCAAGCCCTCAAGTCCAACATTAGCCCATATGTCCAGCACCCATCCACAAAGTCCTCCTCATCTCACAAAACACACACAGTCATGTCGACTGCAGGAGGAAAGCTGAGTCAGTGAATGAATAAGCATCTCAGCACTGGCGGGGTCTCCACACGGCTGCTCCAGCACCCAGGGCTGCTTCGGGGTAGGTCCATGTGGCTTCTCCTTGGGGATGTCTCGCAGGAAGCAAGTCCTGCCTGCTAAGGCAGCTGCACCCTGGTCCGACTATCACAAAGCAAGAGACCCAAGAACATGAAAGGGGAAGCTCACAGAGCCATTTATCTTTCCGCCCTTCAATTAACCCCACACGTGTTTATTGGCCAGGTTGACAAAATAAATTTTAACTATCTCAGGTTTCATAAATGTTCATGGAAGCAGCAGTCAGGAGATCAAAAGACTCATTACATTGCTGCCCAAGCCACCTTTAAAGTGCTGAGCAGGGTTGGTACTTGGAGGATTAATGTATGTCTGATGAAAGCCATGGTATTTTCCATGGCCTCACATGCATGTGAAAGACGGACATTGAAAAAGGAAGACTGAAGAAGGATCCATGCTTTTGAATGCTGGTGGTGGCAAAGAACAGTGAAAGTCCTATGGACTTCCGAAAGAACAACAAGTCTGTCTTGGAGGAAGTACAACCAGAATGCTCCTTAGACGTGAAGATGGTGAGACCTCAGCTCACTTCCTCTGGCTAGGAGAACCATTCTGAGGATGGTGCAGGGGAGGCAGTGTTTTGTGCTGTTGTACATAGGGTCACTGAGTCAGAACCGACTGGACAGCAACTAACAACATACTCAAGACCCTATTTTGGCTCTCGTGGATTTCTTTGCATTTTTTTTCAACTTCAACGTGAACTTACATAGGCACAACTGATGGTCTATTACACAATCAACACTGGCCTCATTGTGGCTGCTAATACTGAGTTTCTCCAACATCTCTCTTCCCAGACGTAGTCGATTGGATTCATGTGTGTTCCACCTGATAAGGTCTATGGGTGTAGTCACTATTTAATTTTTATTGTTGAAAAAGTACTTGCAATGAAGAGGTTGTTGGTCTTACAAAGTTCTATCATGCAATCTCCATCTTTATTTCTATCACCAAGTCCATGTTTTCCAACTACTTTCCTCTCCCCTTTGTTTCAAACTTTTGCATTCCAATAATTATCATTTCATCTTGATTCTGTTTGACCAATTTCAGACGGGAAACATTAGTAGAATTATTCTGTTTCATCATTACTCAGGTTAGTTGTTGGGGTATACATTTTAATAATTGTTGTATTAACTAGATATCCTTGTAGGCACAAAGATATTGTTCTATCACAGGCAGCATTATATTTCAAGCAGAGCTTGAAGGTGAATGTGTCACCATTCCTCTGGATTGTGTCACTCTTGGCATAGTGCATCATGTATGGTGTGATTCAAAATGGCCAGTGCACGTCCATTTCAGCTTACAGAGTCTACGATATTGATCTTTATGCATTTCACTTCATTTCTGAGGACTTCTAATTTTCCTAGATTCATACTTAGTACATTCTACATTTGTATTGTTAATGGATGTTTGCAGCTGTTTCTTCTCATTTTGAACCATGCCTGTGAGAGTTAGATTTTGTGTGTGTGTGTACCAACATGCCTCCCGTAGGAACATGTGGGCAGAGTTTAGTCCGTCCATCAGGTCACAGTGCAGAGTGACCAAGATAAGTGGCTCAGTGGAGGTAGGCTACTCTCTCTGCTTTCACCTTCCTGTTGACAAGCCACATGCAGCCACACTGAAACCTGTGAGAGCCCTGGAGAGGCTTCCCCCACCACTGGATCCACAAGACTTTGCACCCACTGGCCTGTGATCTTCCTGCATTTTGCATCATTGCATGTGCTGCATGAGTCTAAAAATGGATGTATGGACTAGTTCGGGCTTATGAGCTCATATTGGATTTATGGCTTTGCTCTGGACTGGACTGGGATGTTTTCTTAATCTACAATTACTCTTTGACATAAAGCACTTTCTTATACTACATGTAGGAGTGTCACTGGATTTGTTTCTCTAGTCAACCTGCCCTAACACAATGCCCCACTAGCAAATGAAGGTTCCCCAAATTTTATGCCATTCACGTGATGATGGTCAACTCTGCTTCGAGGAAGCAGCTCTTCCTCGGTCATTTCTGAGTACAGTACTTCCCAATTTAAGGGGCTCATCTTCTGGTGTTATATCTGACAACGTTTCATTGTTAGTCATAAGGCTCGTAGTGGTTTCCCTCAGAAGTAAGCAGCCTACAAACCAGGAAAATATTAATACTTTCTTAGATTGTGAGAATTAAAGGAAATAATCCATTACTGAAACTATTTCTTGGCCTAACTTAAGTAGCCAATAATGTTAGCTGCTACTGCATCTGATAATATATTACCTAATAGTATGTAGTAGAAATATTATTATCACTCTAGAAAGAGAGGGCAGTATGGATTAGGCACAAACACGTACATGAGAACAGTGTGTTTAAAGGCAGGTGAGGAACACAAGGAGCCAGAAGTAAAGGTGGTAATGCAGGCTCTGGGGAAGGTCAGCTCTGGGAAGGTCAGCTCTGGGAAGGGCGGCTCTGGGTAATTTGTGAAGCTTCTTTAAAGCAGACTCTTACTAAACTCTGTTTTTGTCAAAAGAGCACCAATGGGGATCTTAAGGAATATCAAAACTTCACATTTTTATGACACAGATGACTCTGGTTACCATGGGGAAAAAAGGGGAAAACAAGTTAGGAGGCACTCTTAGAGCTAGGTTTTGCAGCCAGGAGAACATGAGCTGCTAATGGTGATGATTGTCTTGCTGTAAGTTTCCCCCAAACAGATCCTGAGAGCATGCCTTTAATGCAGACTGGGAGGAGACCTCAAGCAGGAGAAAAGTGAGCCAGAGAAGGTAAAAAGAAGGCCAACAAAGTGTGCTTCGCTGAGCAGATTTCTGCTGGAGGCGACTGGGACTCAGGTGCACTGAGAGCCATTGAGGGATTGTGGAGCACGCTATCAGAATGGCATCAGCAAGGGGAGCTGGGGTCCTTAGGCTCTGACTTTTCTTCTTCACGGACTGGGAATTTCCACTGGAGGTGTAAATCCAAGAGCATCTGGGCTTGGGTTGCTCAGAGTTAATTCATACAGAACTGAGAACATTCTCGGACTGAAAGAGAGGCTGGCCATTGGGCTGGGAAGCACAGTTTCTAAGATTTTCTTATTCTTTGTGCCTTTTAAAACCAAAACTCTATTCTTGTTTCAACCTTTCACTGTCTTCCATGACACTGATATTTTTTAAGAATACAGGACAGCTTTGTTTTGCTAACTTTTTTAGTATGCCCTGCAATTTGGTTTTGTCTAATTATTTTATCACAATTAGAATCAAGTTACAATTTGGGGTAGAATCATTCAAAAATGTACTCCTCATAATTCATTATACAGGAAACACATAGTGTCATTTTCTCCTTATTGGTGATATTAAGCTTGATACTCAGTAGGGTGGCAGTCACCAACTTTATCTATTGTAGCTGTGGGGAGATAATTTTGAGATGATCTGAGTAGTCTGGTCTTCATAAAACTTTAAACCAATGGTTTTAGTATCTATTGACAAGTTTTTTCCTGAATATTTTTACAATGATGATTGAAAATTATCTTCATCATTTCTTCTACACTTATTAGCTATCATTCTACCATAAGGAAAATCTTTCCTTTATCATCTTCTTTATTTATCCTATATGTCTATGTTATTGTTATTACATGGGTTATCATGTATTATAATCAGCAGCCTACGGACCTCTACTTCAACCTATATTCATTAGGGACCAAATGTTACTAATGTATTTTAAGTGCTATAGCTTTAAAATCCAGTGTCATGCTTTCTGTAACAGTTTTCCCACGGGATCATGATTGTCAACATCCAAGTAAACCCACAGATTTGTATCCAACATATGAATTTGATTTTTGAACGTCTTAACTACTTTCAGAACATGCATTAATCATACCTTAACGATGTGAACACTTTGTAAAGAATTACAATAAAAGCAGTGATCAATTTTCTAAATATATTTAGGCATTTATGTCTCTATTTTAATGAATTGTCATTTGATGAAGTCATAGATTACCTAAAGGCATTTCTGCATTCAATAGAACATAATTCAGGACGAATCAAGAACTTACGCCCAATCTTCTCTTGTCACTGTGACAAAAAAGTCCAAAGGCTTCAATGCATAACCACTTAAATTCTTTTCTCCTTAATTTTCTTGTGCCTCACGAGCAACTCCAACCACACTGTTTTCTCTGTCCCCAGTCTTCCTGCCCGCACTCTGTGGCGGGGACACATAATGCCTCTTTCTTGTGTTGTTAATAGGGGTCATTACCTTGGTTCAAAATCATAGTGAACCTGTGTATAAGGGCCCTGAAACCCTCCCCACTGGTATGTTGGACTAACGGTTGCAGCCACTGTGTCAATCCCTGTCATTCAAGGTTTTCCTTTTTTAATGACCTTCTACTTTACTAAGCATGATTTCATTCTCCAGAGACATGTCCCTCTTGAGAACATGTCTAAAGACCATGAGACCAAGCTTCACTGCCCCGGATTCTAAGAAACATTGTGGATGTACTTCTTCCACAGATTAATTCATCCTCTGGCAGTCCATAGTATATTCAATATCATTTACCACAACATAACTCAAAAGTATCCCTAGTCTTCCTGATTCATTGTCAGGCTTTCCCTGCACATGCGGCGATTGAAAACACCATGGCTCGGGTCACGCACACCTCAGTCCTCAAGGTGGCAACTGGACTGTTTAACACTTGAAAGAGATCTTGTGCAACACATTAGCCCAATGCAATTCATCACTTGATTTTGTTACTATGGCTACCACTGGCATTGATGGTGAGTCCAAGTAAAATAAAATCCTGCCAATTCAATCTTTTCTCTGTTTATCATGATGTTGCTTATTGGCCCTATTGTAAGGATTTCTGTTTTATCTGTGTTGACATGTAATTCATACTGAAATCTATAATCTTTGCTCTTTATCAGTAATGCTTCAAGATCTCTTAACTTTCAGCAAGTGTGTGTCTTCTTTCAACCTGGATGCCACATTCTTCTTTTTTATTAGTTGGGATTTAATACATATATCATTCTATATTTCAATCATGTCCAGTGGAATTGTACAATTTTTATCACAGTTTCCAAACAATCTTTTTCTCCATGACCTCCTTGGCATTGTCTCCCTCTTACCCCCACCACCACCGTTGTGAACCCCTCCCCCCAGGCCCCTTATTCTACTTGCTGTCCCTATAGGCTCATCAATCCTGGGTTCCATCAACTGAAAAACAGAAAAGCATATAGGCCAACATCAAAAGGGTGACCTCCATTGACATCACACCTCTGAGATACACTCCTAATGTGAAAAAGACAAAAACAGAACAAAACAATACAAACCAAAATGCAGAAATTTTGGAAACTAGATCAGGTCCAGCCTGCATCATAGGGGGGAATCTACTTACAAAGTTATAACTGTTCAGGTCAGATATACACCTTTGGTATTCTGTATTCCTCTCTCCCAAGCACTCTGTATAGTGGCCATTTTGCTCCCTTCCCTCGATGTTAGACAGGGGGACTTCTCGGGAGGCTATTTCCTATGCGGTTCCACCAATGAATCTTGGGCTCCCACTGCCGTCCATCGCCTTCTGCACACCAGATTCTCACAATTTAGGCTCTGCTACCGCTCCCTCCTTCGACTTCAGATTACGTGGACTCCAATCCTTCAGTGACTGATGAAGTCTGCTTCTTCCATGTGCACTTAGTTGACATCTCACTTAGATGGCTGCTTGTTTGGAGACAAGCTCTTAAGACCCCAGATGCTCTTTTACCTGGTCGCCGGGCACCATCTAAATTCTTCACCACATTTTTCTAAAACGCCCATATCTTCTGTATTCCCTTCCTGAGGGTGAGTATCCAGCAGGGCCATGAAGTATGGACTAAATGTTTTTAAGGGCAAGCTAGGATTTAGTGCGAGCCCCAAACCCATTCCTGGATCTATTTTTCTCTATATAGTCCAGTTTCTCAGATTATTGGCTCAGTATGCAAATTGAATAGCAATGGTGAAAGACAATCCCACTGAGTCAATTCTGACTCACAGTAGCACTGCACTAGGCTTCGGAGGCTGTAAGACTCTATGGGAGCAGAGAGTCTAATCATGCTTTGACCATGCTGCTGGTGGATTTGAACCACCGATCTTGTAGTCAGCAGTCCAACACTTCATGACAGTATTATCTTTCTTTATTGATTCTACTTCTTTGATACTAGAAAGACTGCAAACTGGACTAACAAGAAAGAACCCTTTTTTCTAAAAAGAAAGAGTTGATCATGAGGAAAGGCAAAGTTAAAATTCTCTTTAGTTGGGAAAGTGTGCCCAGAATCGGGGAGGTAGATAGAGACAATGTATGCACTGCTACCTGAAGTAGATAGAGACTCTACAGGCATGCATACACTACTTGGCAGGTTCAATGTTAACAGAGGCAGGAGACTGTTCTGGTGTCCCAGAAGCCAAGGGAGGTATTTCTGATAGTTTACTCATTGGACTTAAGCAATCTAGGCAATCTAGGTAGTAAGACATACGTAATCTTCTTACCTCAAAACACAGTAAGTACAAGATAAAGTATATTAAATATCCTTTTACATTCTGTGGTAGTTACATAATCTGTTGTCAATTTTAGACTTATGAGTGAAGGGATGGAGTTTAGCCTGTCAATCAGGTTGCAGCTTGATGACCTCATTTAGAGGCACTAAGGAGATAAATAGCTCATTGGAGGCAGGATGCAAGCTCACTCCCTGGGAGACATTGCAGCTGACAAGACACATGGAGCTAGGATAGTGCCCTGAGCTGGAGGAGCCACGTGGAGACCCCTGCCAGTGCTGAGATCCTTATAACACCACCGGATCCACAAGACTTCCCACCCACTGGGCTGTGATCTCTCTGCATTCAGCGTCATTCCATGTATTTCGTGAATCTGAAGACGACTTTATAGATTGGTTTCGGACATATGGGCTATATCGGACTTATGGACTTGATCTGAACTGGGCTGGGATGTTTCCTTAATGTACAATTATTCTTTATATAAAGCTCTTTCTTATACACCATTGAGTCTCCCCGAATTTGTTTCTCTAGTCTACCTGGACTAACACACATTCCCAATTAAGCTTGTAAAAAAAAAATAGAAGACATTCCAATGCTACAGAAATCAGAAGCTAGCAACACTACTGATGGCCATGTTACATATGCGTGCTTTATAATGTGATGCAATGTGAAGTGCACAGTGCCAATTATGGAGAAGAAATGTTCAGTCTGAATCTAATTCTGTTTTTATGGAGAGGAGAAGGTTGAACAACACACAAATGCACACACACACTTATACAAATCCAAACAAATCTAAAGGACAGCTTTTCAACATGTCAATATCCTCAGGGCTGTGAGTGTGTTCTAAAGGCAGCTCAAACTGCTCAGGAATACTGCACACCACAGGAGGCTACTGAGGGGGAGACTGAATCATCCCAGGTCCCCTATGGCTCCCTGCTTTTCAAGTGCCTATTGGCCCACACATTCATGGGTGTAGACACAGCGAAGGCAATCGAGGCTGAGATCAATCACAGACCTCAGCAATTGGCTCAAAGGGAGGCTCTAATCACCTGGAATGTCCTAGCGCTGGAGCAGAGGACGGAACTAGCCGTACTTTCTTGTCAGGTCTCTCTTTTCCTTTATTTTGTTTTGGTAAGCCACCAGCCCAGTCTGCAACAGAAGTGGAACCAACCGCACCCCCTCTGACATACGCAGGAGTCAGTGAAAGGATACGGGGTCTTCAGAAAAAGCAGAAGCCAGTACAGACTCTGGGCTATGTTATTGTTTTAGCTCTCTTCTTTTAAACAAATCCATTTATTAACATATAACCCACATGTTGTGCAACTCAATCATTCAATCGTATTAAGAAGAGTTGTGCAATCATCACCACAATCCATTTCAGAGTACTTTCTACTCACACGCATGGCTGTTTTCTCCCTTTCCCCCCACAACCTTCCCTGCCATGCCCCTAGGTCATTATTGTTATCACTAAACAGTTCTATTGGCATGTAATTTACATAGCATGCAATATGATAGTTCAATCATATGCAGTTCTCTTCTTTTGACGTTTGATAAACCACCACAGAGAGACATAGGACACAAGAGAGTGGGGAATAATCCTTAACCACCCATAACCTCTAATTAACTAGAAAAATTGCTACCTTTACCCTCCTGTACCCATGACTACATTTGTACTGTGGACACTGAATTGTCTCAAAAAACACTGTAAACTTTTTCATTTAGGGTCCAATATTCTTTACAGTGGCTGCACAGAACTCTCAGGCGATATTAGTGATAATAGGTTTTACTAGACTGCAGAGCAAAAGAGAATCGACACATTTGAATTTTAGTGTGGGCAAAGAATATTGAAAGTACCACGGACTTCCAGGAGAACAAACAGATCCGCCATACAAAACTACAGCTAGGATGCTCCCTGGAGGCAAGGATGACAACACTTTTGCTCAAGTCCTTCGGACATGTTCTCAGGAGGAACCAATCCCCGGAGAAGGGCCTCATGTTTGGTCCAATGGGGGGAGGGGCAGCAAAAAAGAAGACCTTCGACGAGATGATTGACGCAGGGCTGCACCAATAGGCTTAGACGCAGCATCAATTGTGAGGGTGGCACAGGATCAGGAAGCGTTTCATTCTGCTGGACACGGGGTCACGGTGAGTAGAAACCGACTGGATGGCACCTAACGACAGCAGGGTTTATTAAGGATGTTCACAGGTTGTGGTGCCAGTGAGAAGTGCTCCGGGTACGGTTGTTCATCAAGACTTGTTACAAAGTTCTTTCCGCGCTGTTAGCGATGCCCAAGGGCATGGAACTTGGCCATACGCCTCATCCCAAAGGCATTCAGCTCAAGTTCCACGAGTCCAGGAACCCAGCTGCCTGCGTTAAGTGCCCAGAAGTACTTTACTCCATAAGCCACACCTGCAAGCACACAGCTCCATTTCTGTGCATCAGCAAGCTCAGCGCCTTCAAACAAGTGCCCCGAGGCATCCCACTCCC
>NW_022111372.1:93081937-93083426 GCF_000313985.2 Echinops telfairi
ACAATCTCAGTTTGCATGAAGCAAAGCAGAATGGAACAAGCAGGTGACCAAATACAATATACAAAGCTAAAAGACTCTCCTGAGGAAGAACAGTTATTGGGAGTACCAGGAAAGGAATTTGGAAGAATGATTCTTAAATATATTTAATGGGTGGAGAAAAAGAGAACTATTGGGGAAAAGGAAAAAGAAAAAAACATCGGAGGAACTCAGAAAAACACAAGAACATTCTGACAAAATTAATGGAAAAAAAATGAGAAATCATACAAAAACAACAAATAGGAAACCAGAAGATTAATACTAAGATATTACAAATAGATATCACTTTGAAAGAGAAAATAAGTATAATTGAGGCACTGGAAAGCTGAATTAGTGAACTTGAAGACAAATCTCTTGATACCCATATAAAAGAACAATCCATAAAAAGTATCAAAAAGAAAAAAGAAAGAATATTTAAGAATTGTATAGAAGGCATTCCAGAATTAGAAGAAATAAATTCAAAGAGAAAATAATCCAAGAGATACTGGAAGCAAATTTCCCTAATAGCATAAAAGAATACAAAATAACCATTAAATAAGCTTAAAGAAAATCAAATAGCAAAGACCTCAAAAGAAAATCACCGTGATATATCAAGTCCAACTTTCCAAAACCGAGGATAAAGAAAGCCTCCAGTCAGCAGTACAGGAAAAAGGAGTTACCTACAAAGGGGAAGCAATAAAGCTTAGCTCTAATTTCTCAGCAGAAACCATCTAAACAAGAAGGCAATAGGATGACATATATAAATTTCTGAAAGAAAGAAAAATACTGTCAAACAAGAATCTTATATCCATCAAAGCTAACCCTCAGATACAAGGAAGAAAAAAAATGGAGCATTTCTAAAGAGAAACTAAAGGAGTTTGTGAAAACAAGACCGGTTTAACCATAAAAGCACTAAGGAGAATTCGTTGGACAAATCATCAAAAATCACAGCAGACATCAACCTGAGATCAACATAAAGGACACCACCACCCAGAAGTCAACCCACTGTCAGCAGTACTCAGAGTAAACCAGACTGACAGGGCTGCACATAGGGAGCCAGAGATGTCATTCCTCAATGAAAACAATTACAAAGTAATTGAACAGTGTAGATAAAATTCATTCAAATGGAATTTAAGTCAAGTCATTTTCAAGAGAAAACAGAGTGTTTCAAACGTGGGAAGAAAATAATAAATAACAAGGTAGCATCAGGGAAAATGAGAAAACATCATCCAAATAAAAAAGAAGAAAACCACAATGACCTAAAATACAGTAAAGTAACAGTGAGGGAAACGTGATCAGAAATCCCACAAACAGATCAGGTATCAGGCAACAAAAGACCCAGAACAAACAATCCTATCGATTCGAACGAGGGGAGGGCAGAGTAGAGACCCAAAGTCCATCTGCAGACAATTGGACATCCCCTCACAGGAGGGTCACAAGGAAGGGATGATCCAGCCAGGGTGCAGTACAGCAC
>NW_022111372.1:93084824-93108364 GCF_000313985.2 Echinops telfairi
GTGCTCTAGACTAAAGTTGACACCAATTCTACTCAAACTGTTCTAGAATATAGAAAAAGGCATTAACTACCCAAAATTGATTTCATGAAGCAAGCATGACCCCGATGTCAAAAGCAGGCAAACACATGATCAGAACAGAAAAACATGAACAAATAGCCCTTATGAACATGGATGCAAAAATTCTCAACAAAATCCTGGACAACAGAATCCAACAGCAACGAAAATAATGAACACGATCAATTGGGATTCATACCAGGAGAATTCAAGTATGGTTCATCCTTAGGAAAGCAATCAATGTAATATACCATATAAATAAAACAAAGGAAAAGAGCTATGTGATCATATTAACTGATGCAGAAAAAGGCATTTGACAAAATCCAGCACCCATTCCTGAAAAACACACTTAAAGTTATAGAAGGGAAATTCCTCAATATAATAAAGGCCCTAGTGCAAAAACAATAGCCAACATCCTGCCCAATGGGGGAAACTGGAAGCATTTCCCCTGGGAATGGGAACCAGGGAAGGATGCGCTTTACCACCGGTCCTCCTCCGTAGTGTGCTGGACACCTCAGCTAGAGCTCCCGGACGACAGAAGGAAAGCACCCTACTGGCAAGGAAGCAGCACACCTCTATTGCAGATGATATAACTTTACATGTGTAGCACCCCAAAGACTCAACAAGAAAATTGGTGGAAATAACTGAATGATTCCACAACACGGCAAGGTGCAAGATTCACATACAATCATTACTGGATTCCTGTAGACGAATGAAACGGGGCCCCTGGCTGTGTAGTGGTTACCTGTTGGGCTGCTAAGAACAAGATTACTAGTTTGAAACCACCAGCCACTTCCAGGGAGAAGGAGGAGGCTTTCTACTCCTGGAAAGAGTTGCTGTCTTGGAAACTCACAGGAGCAGTTCTACCCCATGCTATAAAATCACTGTGAACCAGTATCGACTTGACGGCAGTGAGTTTTATACAAAGGAAGCGAGCTCTGAAAAGAAAATCAAGAAAACGATACCATTTACGATAGCCATGTAGAAGATGACATGCTTAGGAATAAATCTAACCGAATAAATAAGACTTGTACCAAACAAATAAATAAACCCTACAAAACACAAACGAGACCGACATTAAGGGTAAGAATATACAATGTTCACAGATCACTCACTGCCAACAAGTCAATTCGGACTCATCATGACCCTATAGGAAAAGGTAGAGCTGCTCATGTAGGTTTCTAAGACTAACTCAACAGGGTAGAAAAGCCACATCTTTCTCCCACCGACTGACTGGTGGATTCAAACCGCTGACCTTGTGATCAGCAGCCCAATGTGTAACCCACTATATACGAAGACTTTAGTAACTTTCTGAAAATGTCAGTGCTACTCAAAGTAATCTATAGATATAATTCTGATCCACGTCCTAGTCTCATTCTTTAAAGAGATGGAAAAACTAAATAGAAAAGTTTATGGAAGGGAAAGAGGCCTGGGATAAGCAAAGCACTACTAAAGAAGAAAAGAAGGTAAGAAGCCACGCAGCTCTATTCCTGACTTCAATACCTCCTGCACAGCTGTGGTAGTTACAATTGCCTGGTACTGTGCAATAGGCACACCAATAGGGACAAACAGAGAACCCAGGAATAAATCCATCCACCTACAGACAAGGGCCAAAATTCATTCATTCTGGAAAGGTAAATCTCTTCAATAAATGGTGCTGGCAAAATTGAATTTCTAATTGCAGAAAAATAAAATGGGCCTCCCCCAATAAAATGATTTTTTTTTAAAAGAAGAAAATTGATCTGCTCTATAAACCTTCACTGAATTCACAATAAAAAGTCTTTTAAAAGAAAGAAAAGAAATTATGGTACATATGAAAAATGGAAAACTACTGAGTCCACAGAAGAGATAAAGACTCGATGCATACTACAATATGAAGGAAACTTAAAAACATATGCTGAATAAAATAATCCAATCACAAAAAATAAAAATAAATAAAACGGGCCTGGACCTCATTTTGTATGCAAAAAAATGAACTCAAGATAGATTGAAGATCTAAATGTAAACTCTGGAAATGAAAAGATCATCGATGAAAAAATAGGGGCAAACTTGGGAAGCCTAAGACATTGCACGAACCCACTATCAAAGATAAGGAAAAACACCCACACAGCAGAAGACAAAATAGATAAGGAGTTCTGATAAGTAAGACACTTACGTGCATTGAAAGACTTCATCAAAAGAATGAAAAAAACCACAGACTGGGGGGGGGGAATGGCAGTGATGTATCAGACAAGGGACTAATCTCTAAAATCTACAGAAAACATCAAAAAAAAATGGTGAATAAACCAGTCTAAAAACAGGCAGAGGCATGAACAGACCGTTCACAAAGAAGACACCGAGGTGGCCAACAAGCCTGGGAAGAAATCCCGGTGATCACCAGCCATTTGAGAGTTGCAAATCAAACAACGATGAGAAACATCAAAACAATTGTTGTAGGAGACCACTGTTCTTTTTAAAAATCAAGATAAAAGACTTTTATATCAAAAGAAACAGACTTTGATGGTGGGAGACAATCGGAGACCTGATAGTGGGAGACCTGGTCTGGAGGGAGACAAACAGACCAGAGGTGGGAGAGTAAAGGAGAAAAGAAGTAATAGGCTAGAGGGGAGACAAGGATTAACTTAGGTGAAGGCAATGATAATATCCCAAGAGAAGATGGAGAAAAAATGGGAGGGGGGAGGGGGAAATCAGTGGAAGTCATTAGGAAGTTTGATAAGGTGTTTATATTGTTGAATGCAAAGGCTGATCTGATGTGTCAACCCCTTACCTAACTAACAATAAAAAGTTTAAAAAGAGAAGAAATAATGCAAGCACTAGGAAGTTTAATTTAGAAAGGAGTCAAATGGAACTTCAAATGAAAAATAGAGATGTTGAAATTAAAAATGTAATGGATGGGCTACTTCCAGCAACAGTCGAGCAACGTAATGAAGTGGTCTTGAATCCTCCCACAGATAACAATGATAAAAAGTGGATACAATTCTTTTAAGAACAGCTATTTAAAGACTCTGGAGAGTGTCCAAAAGCAGACAGAACCGGGAGAGTTTATCTCCAAAATTGCAACAGGAAAGAGTAAGAATTATGACTTTATATCTTCCTGGCCTGAGGGTGATGCCCAACCCCCACAGCTCTGGCTGTGAAGAACAGCAGTGGAAAACCACAGCCTTACCAACTAAGGTACCAGAGATCAGAGTTCAAGGCTATAAAAGTAGCTGGACATCTAAAGGAAAAGTACTGACAGCAGAAATACAACAGAAGGAGAATAAACTGAACACAAACTTTGTCCAAATCTCTGAGCAAGAGCTTGTGTAAGAAAAGATCTTAACAGGCTGGTTAAAAAAAAGTTGGCAGAAACCAAAGAAAAATCGACTCTTGAATCACAAACCCTATAGGACCCTACCTTTGAATTGATCTTTTTTAAAAAATTGAATGAACTCCCCAACCATGCACAAGTCAGGTGGCAGCAAGTCAAATCTTCCAGTTGAAAAGTAAGAGGAAAAGCCCCAAACCAGCAAATAGCTGGGAATTAGGGAGAGGGGAAGGAGCCCCTAGAAGCAAGAAAGTCACACAGAGTGCCCGCCCCATGAACCATCAAATGGTACAGCAACAAGGAAAACCCTCCCAAGTCTGGGTGGGTGGACAGCAGAGGAAAGCCATATAACAGGGGGATTAGCTTATAACAGGGGGATTAGCTGCTGTGAACCACAATCAGCAGAGGTTGTTGCTGGAGCCCAGGACAGTGCATTATCTACAGACCACCAACAAAAAATGTTTTAATGTAAAAATAATATCCTTAGGAGAATACTATGGAATCTAGAATTGCCAGAATGCATTATTATTGACAATGCCCCATTTGGCCTCAAAATTACTAGACAACCATTAAAGTGTGGTCTACATTCAGAGACAACGGCAGTCACAAGAAGCTGATCCTGGCTAGGTCCAGATGTGGGACTCAGTAGACAAAGATTTTAAAGAAACTATTTTATTTAAGTTCAAAGAATTAAAGAAAAACACATTATCATTGAATGATCAGCTAGAGGAAAGTTGTATTTTTTCCCATCATTGCTACATCGCAAACTTGTCTCCTCCCCGAGACCCCTCTGCAAGGGGATCTCCAGTGGCCTACTGATGGGCTTTGGGTCTTCACTCCGCACTCCCCCCATCATTCACTATGGTAAGATTTTTTGTTCTGATGATGCCTTATACCTGATCCCTTCGACACTTCGTGATTGCATAGGTTGGTGTGCTTCTTCCACGTGGGCTTTGTTGCTAGATGGCCGATTGTTTACCTTCAAGCTTTTAAGACCCCAGACGCTATATCTTTTGATAGCCGGGCAACATCAGCTTTCTTCACCACATTTGCTTATTCACCCGTTTTGTCTTCAGCGGTTGTGTCAGGAAGGTGAGCATCATAGAATGCCAATTTAATAGAAGAAAGTATTCTTGCATTGAGGGAGTACTTGAGTAGAGGCCCAATGTCCTTCTGCTACCTTAGTAATAAACCTATAAATATAGGCACATAGAAATGTTTCCTCCACGCTCCCATTATCATGACACGAATTCTACCTTGCAGGTCTGGCTAGAGGATGTACACTGGTACAGATAGAAACTGGAAATACAGGGAATCCAGGGTGGATGATCCCTTCAGGACCAGTGGTGAGAGTGGCAATACTGGGAGGGTAGAGGGAAGGTGGGTTGGAAAAGGGAACCGATTACAAGGAACTATATGTGACCTCCTCCCTGGGGGACAGACAACCGAAAAGTGGGTGAAGGGAGACATCGGACAGGGCAAGATATGACAAAATAACAATTTATAAATTATCAAGGGCTCATGAGGGAGGGAGGAGCGGGGAGGGAGGGGGAAAATGAGGACCTAATGCCCGGGGCTTAAGTGGAGAGGAAATGTTTTGAGAATGATGAGGGCAATGAATGTACAAATGCGCTTTACACAACTGATGTATGTATGGAATGTGATAAGAGTTGTATGAGCCCCTAATAAAATGATTTAAAAAAAAAAAGAATGATCAGCTAGAAGCTTTCCACAGAGAAATAGAACTTTTTTTAATTTGTAAAGTCAAAATGGAACTTTTAGAAGCGAGACGTACAAAAACTGAAAAATTTTAAATTCACCATTCATTAGATGGGCTCATGAACATATTGGAGATAGCAGAATAAAGAACCGGTGATCTTGAACACTGATAAATAGAAGGACCTAATAAAATAAAAATAAAAAGAAAGATTGAAGAAAATTTAAAAGAATCACAGAGAAATTGGGGACAATATCCAAATATTAAATATACCTATAACTAGAATTCCAAAGGAAGAGGACAGAGAGAAGGGAGCAGACGAAGAAAATGGGATGTAGTGTGATGATGGGTGGGGACAGTTACTGAAAATTTTCCAAAACAACACAAGAAAACTTTGAAGGATGATGGAAATGTTCTATATCTTGATTTGGGTGGCTTTCATGGGTACATACATTCATGTGTGTATACATAAGAACTTACAGCTCTTATGTAACTATTGAACCAAGACAAACCCCAACCCCCCAACTCAGTGGCTGTCCTCTTTTTTTTTATAAATATAAATATATTTGAATTATATACTTTCAATGAGCTTACTTTTATATATAAATTATACCTTAATAAAGGTTTTTTTTTACAAAAGAAACCGATAAAATATATCTCTCCCTTCCAATAAAAAACCAAAGACAAACGAGGAAAAACTGTAAGGGATATTTTAAGTTGGACATCTCTTAAAATTATATCAATAAACAAGAGAACAGATAGGAAGATATTAACCAGAATGTAACAAAGAGAAACATATGAGAGGTCAAGAGACATGGAGACTAGCGAGAAGGAGTTTCATTTTGAGACGGGTACATTTGTGGGAGGCATGATAGTTGAAGAAATTATTACTGAGTATTTTCCAGTTGTGATGAAAGACAGGACTTTTAAGGTCCAGAACACACCTTGAATGCCAGACAGTATGAGTAAAATTAAATTGACATCTAGACATGCAGTTGTGAGGATGGAGGGTGTCATCAAGAATGTTGTAAAAGCAGCAGTTACCTATAAAGTGGCATTTATATGGCAGTAGGCTTTTTATCACAACAATAACCACCAGAAGAGAAGAGAATATTGTCTTCAAAAGAACATCTAAGCCTCCTGTTAATATCTCGTAACCAGCGACAGAGCCACTTCGCAAATGCACCTTGCCGTTTGAGCTGTCTCATTACTTCGCCACTCCCAGTCTACCAAAATATGTCCAGTCTCTTAGGTTATTAAGGGATTTTATTTAAAGTAAACAGTGTTAATGTGTTGAGGGTGTTAATGACTTAATACTTGTGGACTGCCAGTGTTGACATAAGCCATTTTTATTATAATGCTTAAATATGCACAGATATAAAACTAGCTATTAACCTCTAGGCCTTATATATCTTACATAACCATAACTATTAAACCAAAACATTTAGAAATATATATACTCATATACATTTATTCATAGAGAAATTTAAAACAAAATCACAAGGCCAATAAAATTCAGAATATCAACATAAACGTGACTTCTGAAGCCATTTTGCTGCCATTAAGGCATGGAAACTGTGTTTCACTGCAGAATCCTGAAGTATGTTTTCTGTTTCCCTGAGGGAGGCTAGCAGAGAGGCTCTGCATGAGGTCTCTGGAGACAAACTGGCTGGGTTAAAATCTTAGTGTGTGATTTGAATAAATAACTTCTTTAAATCTCTCCCCCTTCTCTTGTAGAACAAAGATAGCAAGAGTACCTACCTCATGGGGATAATGTGAGGATTAAACGCGGCAGTCGAAGAAAAGCCAGTGCCCGGTACATAGACCTCTATGCATCTTATCATTATCATTGCTGTAACTTGTCCTGTTTGATGATAACCCATTTTGATCTCTGTCTCATTATTTTAGAAGGCTAGTCAATTAATCTGAAGATCATTCAACAATGGTTACAGCAGTATATTGAGAGGGAGATGCCAGAAATTCTGACCAGATTCAGATTCACAAAGGATATCGTTGCTGATGTCAGATGGATCTTTGCTGAAAGTAGGGACTACCAGAAAGATGTTTCTCTGTGCGGTGTTAACTATGCAAAGGCATTTGACTGTGTGGACCATAATAAATTATACAACATTAATTGTGCCAGGGAGAACCTGTACATGGATAAAGGAAATACTGTATGGTTTAAAATCAAGAAAGGTGAGTGTCAGAGTTGTATCCTCTCACCATAATTATTCAAGCTGTATGCTGAGTGAATCATCAGAGAAGCTGGCTTATATGAAGAATACAGTATCAGGATTGGGGGAAGGCTTATTAACAACCTGAGATATGCAGATGGCATAACCTACGTGTGAAAGTGAGGCAAGTTTGAAGCGCTTGCTGATGAAGAGCAAGGATTTCAACCTTCAATACAGATCACAACTCTCTGTAAAGAAAACAAAAATCCTCACAACTAGTCCGATAGATAAAAGCATGGTAAATAGAGAAAAGGTTAAAGTTGTTGAGGATTTTGTCTAGCTTGCATCCCCAATGCTCATGGAAACAGCAGTCATGAGATCAAACATGTATTGCATTACGTAAATCTGTTGCACAAGACCTCCATGGAGTGCTAAAAAGCAAGGAGGGTTACTAAGCTGCACCTGACCCAAGCCATGGTATTTTCCATTGCATCAGACGCATTTGAGCGCTGGACACTGAATACAGAAGACTGAAGAAGAATCGGTGCATTTGAGTCACAGTAGAACTGTACAAGGATCTTGAGAGTACCCCGGACTGCCAAAGGAACAAGCAGATCTGTCTGGGAAGGAGTACAACCAGCATACTTCGCAGAGACAAAGCCAGCAGGACTTCGCATGTCCTCTGGAAGTGTTTTCAGGAGAGTCCAATCCCTGCAGAAGGACATCAGGTTTGGTAGTGTCGAAGGGCAGAAAAACAGAGGAAGACTCCTGACAAGATAGATTGACAAAGGCATGCAGAGTATACCAGCGGGTGTGAGGGTGCTGCCAGACCAGGCCGTGTTTCCATCTGTTGTACACGGGTTGCTCGAAGCCAGAACAGACGCCCCGGCACTGAACCACAGTCGATTCATGAGGCACTCCACGGCACAATGTACGGCTGCAGTTGTTCCTGTGCGTGATAGCAGTGATAGACCGCAAAAACCAAACTCACTGCCATTGAGTCAGTGCTGACTCATGAGGACCCCTAGTGGGTTTTTGAGACTGTAACTCTTATCTGGAGTAGAAAGGCCAGTCTTTCTCCCTCGGAGCTGCTGGTGGTTTTGAACTGCCGACCATGCGGATCGCAACCCAATGCCTTACTACTATACCACCAGAGCTCCTGATATCAATGATACTGTTCTATATTTGAGCATTCTGTTGGGTCTTCTTTCTTTGGAATGGGTGCAAATATGGGTCTTTTGCACCCAGTCTGTTGGCCAAGTAGCCGTCTTCCAAATTTCCTAGCATAGAGTAAGTGCTTTCAGTGCTTCATCTGCTTGTTAAACATTTTAGTTGGTGCTCCATCAATTCCTAGAGCCTTGTTTTTTGGCTAATGCTTCCAGTGTTGTTTGAACTTCAGCCTTCAATGCCAGTAGTTTTGCTCATATGCTCCCTCCTGAAATGCTTGAAGGCCCACCGTTCTTTTTGGGACAGTAACTCTGTATATTCCTGCTATCTTCTTTTGATGCTTCCTGCACCATTCATTTGCTTGCTGAAAATGTGGAGGACTTGAAGCACTTTGTGATGACAACCTAGGATTGCAGCCTTCGCTTTGGATTACAAGTCAATGTCAAGAAGGCCCGAATCCTCACAACTGGATCAAGGAGGTAACATACGAAATGGGGAAAAGCTGGAAGTTCTCACTGCTTTTGTCTCGCTTGGACCCACTACCAATGCTCACGGAAGCAGCAGTCAAGAGTCCAAAAGACGCGCCGGATTCGGTAAATCTCCTGCAGAAGACCTCTTGAGAGGACTGAAAGGCAAGGCTGTGACTTGGAGGACTAACGTGCTCCTGACGCAAGCCAGGGTACTTTCACTCTCCTCATCTGCATACGAAAGTTGGCCATTGGATAAGGCTCATCTGATCGGCACTACCCATGACCAAACAAAAGCCAAATCCAAGCGTGTGGCCTTCAGGTTGGTTCTCACGTGGGGCGGCTCCTCCACGCATCACCAAGAAGGACTGCTTCGTGGAGTTCTTTGTTGTTCTTTTATGGAAGCAGATCACCAGCCTGCCCTTCCACAACGCCCCTGGCCGAGGTCAAATAACCAGCTTTTGTAGGGCAGTTGTCGAGCACAAACCATATGCACCCCTAGGGTTTTGCCTGTTACCTGCGGTCCACAGTCCAGCCTTAACCCAATTGTGACTACTTTCCTCCACTAGGATAATGAGAGGATTAATGGGAGTGGTGGTGGGGGTGTGTGGGGTGGAATTCCTCAAACACTTTAAAAACACTAAATGCAATGGATAGTTATTTTACTCAGCCAAAAACATCAGAAACTGGAATCCTGCAAACAAATTTTTAAAGTGCTGGATGGAGAAATGGCACGAATTGCTATCAGTGCTCATGTAACTGCTGATAACTGCTTCCTCTCTCAGGGCCCCTACATGTCTCATGGGTTTCCCTATCTCTTAACATTGTCCAAAGATCACAGTCTGGGAAACTTATTTTATAAAATGTCAGCAGAGGGTTTACATGTGTATCCTTACAAGGTATTCTTTCTTCCTCCTGCACCTCATCCATCCACAGATAATCACACTGCTCGTCTCTCCAGCCTTGATGCCGCGCCTGGATCAAACCTCGTTCACTTGGGTAAAAGGAATGTGGTTGTGTCCCAGTGATAATGTTCACAGAGTCCTGGAAAACATTGGAGCACACATCTATCCTGACACAATGAGAGGACCATTCGGAGCCCTTCTCTGAGCTACACACTTGGCACAAGTGTGTCCTCACGGGAAGGATCGCCTAGGCTGCTCGTAATGCCAGCCAGTTGGAAGTCCTGGAAAAAGCCATCCCCATCAGAGCCCACACTGAAGCTCCTCCTAATCAACACACGAAAAGGGTACAGGAAACCCCATATTCAAACCAGTGAGCTGCAGGAGAAAAGCAGTCGGGAAAAGATTGCAGCGATCGCATGTGTCCATTCGGTGCATGCGACAGTGCAGCTCGGGCCTTTGCAAGTCTCTGGAGCCGCGACGACATTGTTTGTGGGAGCTACAGGCCCTGGCGGTGAGCTGGACAAACTTGGGGGGAAACAGACATAGATTGAGGACTCTGCTTTATCTGGACAAACTTGGGGGGAAAGCAGATATAGATTGACGGCTCTTCATTTCCTCATCTCGCCTTGCTGGGCAGGGGTGTCACTCAGTGAAAGGGTATTTTACAGGCAAGCCATTCGTCAGAACTCCTAATTAAAAAGTTGGAAAGCATAACACCGGAGCTGGCTTTGCCATCTTCCAACACCTCATTAACCTCATCACTAGTCTTCGGTCGAGGGCATGAGGAATGGCTACCTAGGATCCATCCTTAACACTCAAGTGAAAAAAGAAAGAGCAGCATTTTGTCTAAAAAAATAACACACACACCCCTGCTCCCCTGCATCTGACCACAAAAGCTGGGCCAAATCATGAGCAAACAGGAAGGCCGGGACAAGGAGAGGAAGACCTGCTTCCACCTGACTACATTTCGTAGCGTTCCTCGTTGCCCAGAGGAAAATAGAGTAGGGCATAATAAGCAACTCGTTTTTCATAAGCCTTTCGAGTAAAGGGGTGTCCCCAATTTCTTCCCAAAGAAGACAGCTAAGAATAAATAGCTAGTGATCTGAACCATACTGTGAACCAAGAGCTGTACACTTGGCGAATTTTGAGCTGAGACCAAGCACTCCCTTTTTGAAACTCAACTTCAGAAACCAAATGTCTGTTTTAAATGCGCAAATACACCCTTGGGATCGAGTCCATGCTGGAAGCACGTCCGTTTGTTTTTCGTGATTGATAAACTGATACATACAAACAGCCACTGCGCCAAGCTGATATTTCCATCTGGTTGAGCTCCTCTCTGGGACTGTGGGGAAAATGGGAGGGAGAAACTAGCCTCTATCAGAATGAAGAGCCAAGCTCTGTCTCACCCCCGGTGAGAATTTGGTGAGCTAGAAAGAAAGAGTTGGCCCCCTGTAGACTCACCAAGCTTGGGTGCAGGATGCAAAACTCTTCGACGGTACCTGAATCGACCTACTCTCACGTGGCAGCATGGACCAGAATCCTTTTCTTGGTTGTCTCTTACGAGACAAAAGTTACAGAGCCCGTCCCAAAGATGAACTCCTAACTCTGCTCTATTTCCTCTGGCCTAGAACAAGTTCCTGAGACCGGGGTGACTTTTGCACAGTCGCCTGGCTCCTTGTGAGAAGGTGCTGAGAGAGATCTTTGTCTATCTGCACAGACTAGGAAGGATATAAAACATGGCAGGCAGAGCAAGGCCAGATAATTGATCTCACCTAGTTAGGGACTAATGATGCCTATGGACAGGTCATTAGACCAACAAGAACACTAATGCATCCAGGAAATATTGACCTCCTAGACAAAGCATATAGAAAGTCAGAGATTTGTGGAGCAGACAGGGAACATGTGAGCCTGAGAGTGTCTACTTAGAGCAGTGGTTCTCAACCTGTGGGTCACGACCCCTGTGGGGGTCGAACAACCCTTTCACAGGGGCTGCCCGATTCATAACAGTAGCAAAGTTCCAGTTATGAAGTAGCAACAAAAATAATTTTGCGGTTGGGGGTCACCACAACATGAGGAACTGTACTAAAGCGTCAAGGCATTAGGAAGGTTGAGAACCACTGACTTGGAGCGTCAAGGACAGTGACGCAGGCCTGGTCGTCACGGGCAGTCTCTGCTGGCTGGCCTTTCCTCATCTGATGTGTCATAAGGGTCTGCTCTTGACTCTTTACTTTCCTTGGTTACTAGAGCTGCTCCCAGACCTTCTGGTTCCTAATGACTGGGTGCTGCGGGTCAGTGTGCTCAACTGCCTGCTGGCCATGGCCAAGGGGCCTGTTAGCATCTTGAAGACGGTCCGTGTTCCCTTTCTTAGTTCCACATCTCTGCTGCTACTTGTACTCACCCAGGAAAATTCTGCACTTCAAAGCAAAAATGACTCCAAAATGATTTTTGTGCTTCTTTCTGCATCTCCAAACAACAGATTTCCAGCAAAAAAGAAGCCAGAGTTAAAACATTCCATAAATCTGCCTGCTCCCCCAGGGCTGTGTAGACAGGAGTGAAGTGGTGGGGTTGGGGGAGGAGGAATAGGGGAAAGTTTCCAGAAGACAGGAAGTGGTTCCTAGTAAATTAGGAATTTGGACAAACAATCCACTAAGGCCTCCAAGAACGTTCAATGTTTCTGCTCAGTATTCTTGTTTAAATGCCTACCTTGTTTGTGGGGTGGGGGGTAGGAAATACCTACCTTGTTGTTTAGATGATGGGAAAGTTATAAAACTTGTGTGAAGTTTGCTTAAGTCTTTGGGATATCAGGACTTTCATAATTTCCTCTTACATAATCACCGTGCCCTTACATTTTTTTTGTCTCTAAAGAATGAGAGAAAACTTCAGAAATAATGAATATTATCAGTCCCCTGAATTTCTGCTTCCGTCTTAGAGGTTTCTAGTAACTGTGCCAGTGTTTCTCGATGAACCATTGACAATATCCCAATTGTTTCCAGTTAAAATGCTTCAGACCAACTGGTAATTTTACAAAGAACATTATAAAACCAACAGACAAAAATAAAGGACCCTTGCATCGTTCTAGGACTTAAGGAATCTAGACATTATCTGGTCACCAACTTCCTTAACTTTATTTTTATAAATGAAGAAACTAAGGCCTGGTGATAAGTAAAAGTCTCAAAGCCACACAAGTATTTTGTAGCATAGACAGCACCTCCCATGTAATCCTTTCTTGTCCATAAGCAACCTCTCTTAAAAACACATGGTTGATTCCTTCCCTCAATCTAAAGTTCACACCGTGGTCTGCTGTACCGCCACTCAATTCCATCTAGACTATAAGGAACCGATGTATGAAAACAGCTTAATGGTACTAAGGTCAAAATCAAATGCTTCTAAAACTCACATGCTTTTTTTCTTATAAACCTTCCATTCAGTTCTCATTTCCCACCGGAGCATGCCTGATTTACAACGGAGTCATCCAATAAGAGGGATCGCCCTCCTTGAGTCTCAGGTGACTTGTTCCAAGGCCTTGGGGCGTCTACAGTTTCTCTCTCAGAGTCTCCCAAGGAACAAGGGGAAATGGCTCTATAAATTTCATATCTTGCACTAAAAACGCTAATGCTTTAATTTTACAACAGTTTTCTTATTGTCTATGTGTGTGTAAACAGATGTACACATATTGACAAACGCACATGCATAAATAATAAGTAGAATATATATGATATTGAGGGTGGTCATTCTTGCTGTAATATTTCCTCCCCCGTTACTCGAAATAGTAATAATAATAATAATAATAAAGCCACTTGATGACCAAGGGATTTTATGTTGTATCATGCATTAGATTCTGTTCAGGGCTGAAAGTCTGCATACTACCTTCTTTGCCCTGATTTTGCTAGTAAAAGTCTTGACACTGAATCTGCATGCCAACTCAGGATATCTGAGAAATCAGTGTAGATCAGCAGAAATGTATTTGCCTGAAGACCCTGAAATCTCATAAAATAATGATTTCCAAACATTTCTGGCTTTGGGAATGAGGGACCATCTCCATATTCATAAAAGGTAAATGGTTGAGGAAAGACATGAGATGATATGTAAAATTCCTTGTCTTAAAGTTTAAGTATGTATAGGTCTAAACGTCCCTTGGTTTGCCTTTCAGTGTGTGTTTAATTCACTTCTGTCTTGAATTTTCACCGCTCGGCAGATAGCAGAGCAAACAGTAGTGTCCCCTTCTCTGTCCACTTACAGGCAAAGTCTGACGTTGCTTTTGAAGGTCTCAGCCCCCTACACACTCTCACCAGTCCCTTGCCCCTGCCCAGTACCCGTCACTATGAGTCTAACCCAACTTTTGTTTTAAGAGATATATTGGGTTAGCCCAGAAGGAGGGATGGAGGCAACTGTCTGGCAGCGAGACTCAAGAAGGTGGTTCAGACTTCTTGGGAAAGTCAGTGTTTGAGTCTCTGTGTGTAATGTTTGAACATCTATGCCCTAATGATATGCCATAACCTGAATAGGCATAATGCCAAGAACAATGCCAACAGGAATAGTACCATTGACTTTTGCTGCCTCCTGGGTCTGAAGAAATTTCTTGAAGGTTATCTATAGGCCTCCTGGGGCAGAACTGCCCAATAGATGGCTAAGAAACGTCACTTGGAAATCGTCATGCATGCTTAAAATACATCTCATGTCATTTATACAGCCAGTATTATTGTGATACCAAAGCTAGACAAAGGCATTGAAGAAGGCCATGGACAGATAGCCCCCCTGAACATGGACACAAAAATCCTCACTACAAAATCAACAAGTTGAAGTGACTAGTCGTGCTATGTTTATCCAATAGAAAACTACTTGGCAACAGAGAACTGAACTCCCGACGCCCGTAACAAGCATGCACAGATCTCAAGAGCACCATGCTCATTGAGAGAGTCAGACAAAAGCATGCATGCACGATTTTGTTTCCATGAAGCCTCAGAAAATAAATATCAAATGTGCCTCAACAGAAAGCAGACCTGTGTTTGCCTGGGGTGGGGTGCGGAGTCGAGTCGGGAAGGGTTTCCTGGGAAAGAGTGTGAAGGAACTTTAGAGGGGGGCGAAAAGGTTGTGTACCTTGACTGGGGTGAGAGTTGCACAGATCTATAACTTTGTTCAAAACTTATCAAAATGGACCTTTGCAATGTATGTAAACTAGAGCTTAATAAAGTTGCGTTTTTTAATCATCTGAGAAAGCCAGCTTGTCTTGTGGGGGCCTGATCCTTCAAAGGTCCCAACATTCTAAAAAGGGCTAGTGACTCAGAACAGCTATAATCACTAGGGTGAAAACTGACTTCCAATTCCAGGACTCCTCTGGCCCAATACATTTAATAGAGGTGGTGAGAGTGGGAACAGGAGGCAATAATCATCCTAAATCCCTAGGAATCTGTGAATATCCACTAACTAATTAGAAGGGACATTGTGTCCAAAAGCCATGACTTAAAGCCCCCTGCTGGTCCCTCAGGGTTCAGGCTTCCATGCTTCCAACAGCAAGTTCCCTCCTTCAAGTTATAAATGGCTTATTACCACTCTCATACTTTAGGAGCCCTGGTGGCATAGTAGTTACAAGTTGGGCTGCCAAGTGCAAGGTCAGCAGTTTGAAGCCACCAGCCACTCCAAGGAAGAGCGATGGGGCTTTGTACTCGTGTAAAGAGTTACCGTCTTGGGAACCCACAGGGGCAGTTCTACCCTGCCCTTATGGGGTTGCTGGGATTGCATCAATTTATTGGAGTGAGTTTGGCTTTTTGGCTATCTATATAGATTATGTGTTAAGCAGGGGGCATGGTGAGCATATGCCACATCTTCACTGCTAACTGCCCGGTAAGGATCAGCATGTAGACATGCATGTAGCTCTCACCCTAGTTCTTCTCCATACTCATGGCCGGTGGCACACATGCACACTCTCTTTTTCACTCCCAGCCATTCAACGCTGGATCGGAGCTCATATATTAGAAGAACCTTCCGATCGCCAAAACAGGCAGCCACCTGCTGGCACTCACTGCCCCTGTAGGTTCCTGAGTTCTCTGGGATTCAATGCACTCACAGGGACGACAGACACGTCCTTACTGTAGATTTAGTACAACCCCAAGTCACATCGAGGAAGTTCTAAGAGGGGTCACAGTACAGAGCTGCTACTGTTCCGAGGTTACACACCACCCGCTCCTGTGCAGGGTCTCCAACCAGAAAGCATCACCTGACCCTCAGGACCCAGGACTCAGTTTGGCCTCACTGGATGGCCACGAGAGACCGCATCATGTCTCATCAGGCTTAGTCAGCATAGGCCTCCCAGGTGGTCCCTTTGCTCTGGTCAGCCTGCCTCCTTCACCCCCTCACGAACCTCAGGGAGATGAGGCCGAACCAGAGCAGAAGATCAAACCGCTCTCGGCAAGGGGATTCCTCACAGACTGCTCTCACTTCTCTTTGCCAGTTAGTCACCGCCCTGCTGCTTAGACTCCTCTTATTAGCATAACCAAACACACACACCCTAGTGGTCAAATCCAATGGGTATATTTTTCGTCACCACTGTATGATAATTTGTCTAAGTTAACCACCATTGCTGCTAACCAACCCTTACTTTTTAAATCTCCCACCCCCCTCTTTTTAGGGTTCAATAGTAAGGTGACCAGATTTAAAACAGGACACCATTGACGGGGGGCAGTGGGGGGTTGGTTCTTGATTAAAAATTTGGTCTACATGGACCAAATAGACCATTCCGTAGCTTGTCGTGCATTCTTTCCAAAAATCGGGACTTTTTTAAAATGCCAAAAATCGGGACTGTCCCGCCAAAAGCGGGACATCTGGTTACCTTATTCACTAGGTTTAATTGAAACAGAATGCTTACACTGAGGAAACTACAAGGGATGTCAAGAAGCAAAATCCTCATGATAAACAGAGAAAAGGTTGAAGTTGTCAAGTTTTTTTTTTCTTGTTTGAATCTGCAGCCAAGGCTCGTCGAAGCAGCAGTCAAGAGACCAAACATTGCACTGCATTGGGTAAAGCTGCTGCACATGACCTCTTTAGCGTGCTGAAAAGTAAGGTAGGTACTTTGAGGAAGTGCTGAAGTGCACCTGGCCGAAGCCATGGTATTTTCCATTGCCTCCTATGCATGTGAAAGTTGGACACTGAATTGTGGTGCTGGAAAAGAATATTCAAAGCACCATGAACTGCTAAAAGAACAAACAGATCTGTCTTGGAAGAAGTATTCTTCCAGAGTGTTCCTTAGAACTAAGGATGGTAAGATTTCATGTGATATGCTTTGGCCATGTTGTCAGAAGAGACCAGTCCCTGGAGAAGGCCATCCTGCTGGGTAAAGCGGAGGGGCAGAGAAAGAGAGGAAGGCTTCAACAATGGGCTCAAGATTAGGAACAGTCGTGAAGATGGCGCAGGACCAGGCAGTGTTTCGTTCCCGTGTGCATGAGATTGCTATGGTTTGGAACTGACTTCATGCCAACTAACACCAGCACGATCCAATCCATGATGCCCACATCACGTTTAGTTGTTCGGTTGCCTTAGTCTCTTGCAGTAAATGACATTTCCTCAGTCTTATCTCCCTTGATCTTTATAATTTGAAGAATACTAGCTAGCTACTTTATCGACCATCTATTTTATTTGTCTGATGTTTCTTATGAAGATTAATATCAGGTGGATCATGACGTCAATTGTCTTCGTGGTTGAAACATTTCTATACTCTGGGATGCTGAAATGGAAAAATTCCATATGCACTTGTAAATAGGAACTATTCTTAAAGAATAAAGGTAAGAAAAGGTAAAGAAGAGCTATTTTGTTTAGAAAATGATGATGGCAACATATGTACAAATGAGCTTGATACAACTGATGTATGGATTATTATTTGAGCTGTAAGAGCCCCCAATAGAAAGTGATTAAAAAAGGGAGATAGAGATTTTATAAAAGCGCCGCCCCTGAGGAAATCCCATTTAAACTTTTAGCTTCTTGTCTGGGTGTTAATTGTTCTGTTCCAGAAGATGTACTAACCCACAAAGGATTGCACAAGCATGTAGAGGAAGTTACACACATACAAACTTATGGTGGACATATATTATTACATGTCATGCATATATAAATTATCCATATATGCCTATTTTTCACTTACTATCTATTTTTGTAACATTTCACATTTATGAGAGTAAATATTCTACCGTCCAACTATTTTGTGCATTGATGGCACACATCTGGCAATAGCAAACACTATGGTGTGAGGTAAGAATAATACTGGCCCTCATGGTTAAATTCAACTTGGCTGGGCAATGATTCTCATTCAGTTGACAGTTGTGTAATGATGAAATATGGAAATTGTGCAATGATGTACTCATCCTCCGCTTTCATAGAGAGCTGACTTTTAAATAGGACCTGGTCTTCAGAACCTAACCATGTAAACAAGTGGGGAATGGATGTATATTAAGGTGACCAGATTTAAAGCAGGACACCATTGACGGGGGAGGGGGGGTTTGTTTTTAAAATTGGTCTATATGGACCAAATAGGCCATTCCCTAGCTTGTCGTGTATTCTTTCAAAAACTCGGGACTTTTTAAAAACGCCAAAAATCGGGACTGTCCCACCAAAAGGACGTCTGGTTACCTTAATGTATATAACACACATATACAAACATTAGCAAAAACCCTAACTCATTGCTATCGAGTCAATGCTGACTCACAGCAACCTCCTGGGGGTTTCCAAGACTGCAACTGCTTATGAGAAGAGAGAGCCCAGTCTTTGTCCCACGGAGCTAGTGGTTTCAAACTACCAACCTCTGGGATTACGGCCCAATACCCTGCACCACCAGGGCTCTCTTGACAAACATTATATGCATGATGTATCCGTTCTTTTATGTGATAGACAAGGTGCTCCCCCAAATATGTCTATGTCCTAATCTGGAATCTGAGTATATTGCATATATGGCAAAAGAGACTTAAGGTTACAAGCCTTAAAACAGAGAGGGTATTCTGAATTATGCAGGTGAGCTCAATCGAATCACAAGAGTCTTAATTAGCAGAGCATTAAGTCAGGCGATCTGGAGCAGAGGAGGGAGTCAGAGAGACTGTAAGCTTGAGATGGATACCATGCTCTATTGCTGGCTCTGAAATGTTGGGATCATTTACAAGGACTGGTCAAGGTCCCTGGATGTTACACCAACCCCCCAGGTAACATCCAGCAAGGAAATGAGGACCTCAGCTCCACAACCACAAGGAAAACCATTCTGCCAACAACCTGAATGAGCTTGGAATCAGATTCCTGACCAAGCCGCCCTGGAAAACAACTCAGCTGGGCTGACACCTCGATTGTGGTCTGCGAAATGCAAAGCAGAGAAACAAGCTGAGTGGACAGATTTGTGAGACAACATTAGTTTTGTATTGAGCCTCTAAATTTGTGATGATTTGTTACAGCAGCAACAGGAAACGAATGCAAGTTACACCAATAAAGATTATAAGGAAGGATTATATTATAGACTTTATTAGACTTGAGAAATCAAGGAAGGTGAAATCAACTTAATTATTCCAATACATCTTTATTTTCATTCGTATTTCATGATGAAAATAACTAGATCTATGCAGATTCCTTACATAAATTCAAATCTCCCCCTTGACTTTTACCTGGATAGTTCCAAGAGTGACACTTCAACATGGAGGAGAAATGTCTACCTTTACAGTGAGTCTCCCCTGGCTTTAAAAGGCTGGGGTTTTCTGGATTCTAGGATGGAACTGCACTTCACTAAGAGAGTTGAGCTGATTTTTGAGAGAAAGTATGGTTATCATTTTATTCTACATACAGAATTCATTTTGGTTTCAAGCTAGCCTTTCCCCCCCCCGCCCCCTCTTCCAACCCGCCCTCCCTCCACCCTCCCGGTATCACCACTCACCTCAAGCTATTCTTTATTTAAAACCTACACACAGGACTTTCAGCCCATCAATCTTTCAAAATCTACTACAAAGTCCCTAAGTTAAACACGGTTCCATTTTTAAAATGAGATTTTCCAGGTCTCTTCAGACTGATTTCTTAGTAATTGATCAAACATTTGCTCTTTATCATGTGATGGCAGGTTGTTAAATAACTCTTCCCCCTTAAAATGTTCCGATAAAATACTTGGCTTAGAAACCTGATGTCTGAACAGAACCCTAACTTGAAGTGATCCCCTTGGAAAGCGATGGGTTCATACTAGCCCAAAAGCTACCTCTCAACCTTCTGAGTAATAAACCAAAAACTAATGCATTATACAGATTTAATAAGACATTAGTCCAAAGAATTTGGATTTTTTAAAAATATGACATCCAACTTTGAGAAATGATTAATGTGGTGCCAAGATGTCCCACTGATCACTGTGTCAGGCACTTGCTTGGGCCAGGGTTGTATTTTCAGTCTGCACTTGGAGAAATATCATTTTTCAAGGGTGAATGCCGGGAAGATCCTAGTCTTCCCGAATTCCAGATGACAATTTCATCTGCAACACTAAAGTCAAGTACTTTTCCATATTTCCTAGTTCTTCATTCACTTCTCTACACCTAGGATTATTTCCAAAGCTCTTAAACACTGAACACTTCTTTATGGCTTTTGGCACCAGATTATTGAAAGCAAACTATCTATAGAACTTCCAGGGCCTCGGTTTTGCTTTTGCCTTCTCTCATTGCCAGGTCTGACTGCCATGGTCCACTACTGTCAGCCTGGTTTAGTAAAAAGGCAAGTTGCTTCTTAAGTAGTTGCCCTTACTCTTAAGGAAGCCAGTCTTACTCACTGAACGATGAGATGTCTCATGCGAGAAAAAGGAGATGCTCAAATTAACAGCCTACAACATTTGCCAAATGTTGGTCAGACCATCTGGGATGTTCCGGCTTACCCGGAAGCAACCACACGAGTGAACGTATACTATATCAATAGAAGCAATCCACAGTAAGCACATGTGGCTCTGAAATAAAACTGAAAATTTTTGAAGAATCTTATTCACATCGTGGTGATTTCATTTGTTTGTAAAAATGTATTTATGGCTCTCAAATAATGTTTATGTTATTGTGAGGGGGAGGATTGGCTCTTCAGTCTCAAAAGTTTGCTGACTGCTGTGTTAAAGACCCTAGTCAACGCAATAAGGCAACAAACATATACAAAGGGGCTAAGGGTGGGAAAGGAAAGAAAGGCAGTGTTTAAAGATGACATGATTGTGCATAAAGAAAGCATAGAAGAATTTATTAGATTTAATAACAGAATTCAGCAAAGTCACTAAGGTCGATATTAATTTTTTTCCTATGTGTAAATTATTTAAAAAATGAAAAAAATACATATACTTTACAAAAAGCATGAGATACCTAGGGCTAAATTAAATTAAAGATGTGTAATACCTCTATACTGAAAACTACAAAACATCATGGAGAAAAAAATAAGACCTAAATAAGTGAAGAAATATAATACACCTGTGAAGAGGAAAGTTTAACATTGCAAATATGTCAAGTCTCCCCCAGTTGATCTACACATTCAGTAGATAAACTACCAAGTGTCAACACTTACTATATAAAGCTACATCCTTAAAGCATTCATTGGCTATATTAATCCATGCTGGAATAGACAAACCGCTAAATGAAACAGATTAGAGAGCTCAGAAACATACCCACAGATACACTTAATTTATAACCAATATTGTATTTTGCTCTAAGATATTTATTTCAATAAATTGTGTTGAATTAGTTATTCATATGGAAAATGTGAATCTTGACCACGATCTCAAACTACATCCATGAAACAATTTCAAATCTATTGAAAATTTAAATGTGAAAGATAAAATATACCTTGAGAAGAAAACAAAATATTCTCACAAGACAAAGATTTCTTATATAGGATACACAATCCCTATCACAGAGAGAAAATTGATCAATGGTATGATATTGATCTACAAAGATTTCTAATAAAGATTCATAATTAATAAAGTAAAATTTTAATTTTGTATTATGGATTTCTTCATTCATTTTTATTTTTGTGAATCTTACTGTAAAATACACACAAAAACCACTTCTTTATATTACTAAGGGTTTGGTTCTCCCTTACGTTTTAATACCCAAGGCAAGTACTGCATTTGTAACCTGCTCCTGGGAAGGGTATTTTTGCTGGACATAAAATTCTAGACCGACTTACTTCCAGTAAGCATGTTAAAAGGACCATGCGATGATCTCTCCATCATTCTACGGAGAGGTCGGATGTCAGCTGCATTAGTCTTCCTTTGAGGCAATGTCTTGCCGACGCCTGCTATGAGTCAGCATCAGCTCTGATGGCAGTGAGTTTGAGTTTTTTGTGCTACTTCTGCCAGTTGCCAGTCCAGTGATTTCCTTGTTATCCTTGGGTTGTCATGGTTATATTACAATGAGCCTAGTTGTAGGGATATTTTTGTTTTGTTTTGGTTGTCTTTATGTGGTTAGGAATTTACAGAGATTCTTAAATCTGGCGGGTTGATACTATTCGGCAGTTTTGCAAGATTCTTAGTCATTCTCTCTTTAAAGTTTGATTCTGCCTCAATTCTTTCTTATCTCCTCCTGGAATTCAAATTAGTCCTCATGTCTTCCTTTTCTTGTTCTCTATACTCCATGATCGTTCCCCTCTATATTCAGCTTATATGTTTTATGACCTACACAGAATGTTCTGATGAGACAAAGATTTCTTACATAAGCACCGTTATCATGGAGAGAAAATTGATCAATGGTATCATATTAATCTATGAAGACCACTCATTTTGTCTTCTGGTGTGAAACCAATCTAATATTTTCTTAATTTTACATATCATATTCTTCAGTTCAAGGAAATCTTTTTGATTCCTTTATAAAAATAAATTCTCATTTTCTAAGAGATAGTTATATCTTTTTCCTTATTTTCTCCAGCCTGTCTATTACGGGGTGGCTATTATATCAAATAGGTTTAGTTCAGAGTCTTTGTCAGCTGTTTTTGTTATTGTTAGGTGTGGATGAGTTGGTTCCAGGTCAGTGATACTACAGACACCAGAACGAAACACTACCCTGTCCTGTGTCAGCCTCAAAGTCATGGCTATGTTTGAACCCACTGTGGCAGCCACTCCTGGAGGGTCTTCCTCTTTATCACCGACCCTGTACTTTACCAAGCATGATGTCTTTCTCTACGGACTGGTCTTTCAAAAGTTGTGTCATCTACCCATCATATCTTATTAACAAGCCTTCCTCCGATGGTACAGTCTTATTCACATAGTCCACTTCTCAGACCACCTGCTCAGCATACAGATTGAATAGGTATCATGAAAGATACAATCCTGACACATACCCTTTCTGAATTTTAAACCACACACTATTCCCTTGTTCTCTTCAACCCACTGCCTCTTGATCCATGGACACGCACCGCCTGAGCACAATGAAGTGTTCTGGAATTCCCATGCTTCAAAATGTTAACTATCCTTTGTTGCGATCCACACAGTCAAATGCCTTTCATCGTCAACAAAACACCAGTAAGCATCTTTCTGGGATCATCTGATGTCAGCCAAGATCCATCTGATATCAACAGTGATTACCCTCATTTCACGTCCTCTTCAGAATCCAGCTTGAATTTCTGGAAACTCCCTGTCAATGTACTACTGCAACTACAGATGATGCACAGCAGTACAGATGGGAATTGGAAGCGCAGGGAATCTAGGACAGATGAACCTCTCAGGACCAGGGGTGACAGTGGCGATACCAGGAGGGAAAGAGGGTGTAGAAAGGTGGAATTGATCACAGG
>NW_022111372.1:93109801-93111358 GCF_000313985.2 Echinops telfairi
GTTTAGTAATTCCTCTCTGCTACATTGCCCTTGATTGAGCCCCACTAGGCATCCTATGACCTTCCTTCAATTGATTTTAGTTCACTTGTTGTTCCCTTGTCCTTGGGTAGGTATCCCCCCACCCTTTCCTTTCTCCCACCTCCCCTTCTCCCATAACTTCCACCCCCCCATCATGATCATTTTTAATGGTGTAAAATGAGGCTTGGAAAGTTTAAGTGACTTCCTTATCTGTGGTCACACAGCTGGGTCACACCTAGCTGATTTTGAAGTCTGTGCTTTTAAAATCATCTTACCACATCACAAGACTTCATTATAAATGGAGAAAAGATTCCTGTTTTCAAGGATTTAATTTTACTTCAATCCATAATCAACATCCATGGAAACAGCAGTTAAGAAATCAAATGGCATATTGCAGTGGGGAAATCTGTTGCCAAAAGACCTTTGGGGAGTGCTAAATAACAAAGGAGGACCCCTCGTGTCATAGGGGCTACACATTGGGCTCTGATCTGCAAGGTCAGCAGTTCTAAGCCACCAGTCGCTCCTTGGGAGATAGGTGGGGCTTTCTACTCCTGTAACGATTTAGAGTCTCAGATACTTACATGGGCAGTTCCACCCTGTCCTACAGGGTCATTATGAGTTGGCATCCACTGGATGGCAGTGGGTTTATTTTCTGTTGCTTGTTGGCTTAGATAACAAAGATGTCACTTTGAGAAACAAAGTGTGCCTGACACAAACCATGGTATTTTCAATCACCTTATAAAAGCTGAACAATGAATAAGGAAAACCAGAGAAGAACTGATGCACTTGGATTATGGTGTTGGTGGAGAATAGGAAATCCTATAGATTCCAGAAGAACAAACAAATCTGTCTTGGATAAAGTACAGTCAGAATGCTCCTGAGAAGTGAGGATGGTGATGCTTCATGCCACACTTTTTGGAACTGTTATCAGGAGAAACCAGTCCCTGAAGGAAGATATCAGAATCCAACGTGTCAGTCTTGGTAAAGTTAGAGGCTCAGCAAAAAAGAGGAGCCTCCCGGTGAGATGATGGATTAAGTGGCTGCAACAGCAGGCTCAAAATGGCAATGACTGTGAGGCTGGCGTAGGACAAGGACACATTTTGTGCTGTTGTACAGAGGAAGTGGAATGGACTTGGTGGCACCTAACCAAACATTGTCTCCAATTCTCTATTCCAATCCTTGACTGACTGCCACTGTGCAAGATTCCACATGTGTGGCGTTGCTTAATCCTCACAGAGAGCCACTTTGCAGTTGCTGAAACACAGACTAATTGAAGACAGATAACTTTCTCAAGGACACATATGCTGGATGGCAGAGCTCAGATTTGAACCGAGGTCTAAGGCAAAATCTTGATTCTTATCCTCCGTACTTCACAGCTTTTCTTGAAGAGTAATCTAAGAGAAGCAGGGTTTTCCATCTGAAAAACAGGGAATAGTACTGGGAGGGAGAATTTGGACTTGGGAACACATTAGCCCTTTCAAGGCTCCAGCTTTGGAGCTCTCAGTTTCTACCAAAAGAATTCCGTACTTGTACGAAAAG
>NW_022111372.1:93111458-93113130 GCF_000313985.2 Echinops telfairi
GTTGCTTAATCCTCACAGAGAGCCACTTTGCAGTTGCTGAAACACAGACTAATTGAAGACAGATAACTTTCTCAAGGACACATATGCTGGATGGCAGAGCTCAGATTTGAACCGAGGTCTAAGGCAAAATCTTGATTCTTATCCTCCGTACTTCACAGCTTTTCTTGAAGAGTAATCTAAGAGAAGCAGGGTTTTCCATCTGAAAAACAGGGAATAGTACTGGGAGGGAGAATTTGGACTTGGGAACACATTAGCCCTTTCAAGGCTCCAGCTTTGGAGCTCTCAGTTTCTACCAAAAGAATTCCGTACTTGTACGAAAAGCATTGGCATTCATGATGTGGTGTTGTAACTGCTGTTCACTAGGAGCCCCAGTGGCACGATGGTGAAACACTCACCTGCTCTCTGAAAGGTCGGTAGGTGGACGCACCAGCCAGTCCAGGGGAGAAAGATGTAGCAGGCTTCATCCGTAAAGTTTATAGCCTTGAATCGCTATGGGCAAGTTCCACTCTGTCCTATAGGGGCTCGATGAGTTGGAATCAACTCACTGGCAGTGGATTGGTGGTTTTTTCCATCCCTTCAAAGGCAGTTGAAATGGACTTATTTAAAGATATACAAAAGCATTTATCAGGGATCTGTCAATAGATTGCATTTAGAAATACCGATTATTATTGCTGTGATAATTACTTTCCGTGCTTGGACTGGTAAAGCAGTGGTCCAAGGAGTTAATGTACCTTCTTAATTGTTCAGCTTCTTAGTATGTTGGTAGGCACTATGAAATACAGTCGATTTTGGTAGGTGCTATGAAATACTAAAAATGATCACTGCATGAATATCTTGGGCCTTCCAGTGTAAGTTTGTTCTTATATGCTAAACCTGAGAAGAGACAGCCCAGGCACCAGGATTAAGACGCCACCCATCCAAACAGTGCAAAGTAGACAGGTTTTCATTTCTTTTCTTTGGAACGTTCTTGCTGGCAGCTGCACCTATTTGGCTAATGGAATATTCTTGACTCATTAAACAGACTCCATTAAGGAACGGAGTCACTGGGAGTGGGGTGAGGGCAGCCTCCTTGGCTTCCCTTTAGCACATTCTCCAACCCGGGTGCTTTTCAAAGACCCTCAGAAATAATTTGTTGACAGGATAGGTGTTAGAATCTTGAAGAAAGAGGACTAGAGAAAGCATCGTGAAAGTAAGACCATGAATCCTGAAGAGAAAGAAACTGAAGGGTGGGGTCTCTCTTACATCCTTGCTAGGTACATTGGAGTATAGGTTGTGGGGGGTAAGGTCTACTTCAGGCTCCACTTGAGGTTGTTGGTGTTTATACTAGGACCTGGCCTTACCACTGCACATCTCGCCAGTCCTCTTCCAAAACAACAACAGAAAACATTGCTGTTGAGTAGATTCCAACTCTTGATAATCTCAGGGATTAGAGTAGAATTGAATTTCACAGTGTATTCTTGGCTATAATCTGCCCAGAAGCAGAATGGCAAGCCTTTGGTATTTCTGGGAGGGTTTTAACTGCTCACCTTTCAGTTTGCAGCCAAGGGCAAACCATTTGTATCCCCTGAGAGCTTCTTTTTGTGTCTCATGTCCTTTGATTTTAAGAGCAGCTCATCCTGCAAGAGCTGAAGATCCTCAGGTCTACAGCCCTCACTAACACTCCACAGGCTAG
>NW_022111372.1:93113230-93124906 GCF_000313985.2 Echinops telfairi
CACCTTTCAGTTTGCAGCCAAGGGCAAACCATTTGTATCCCCTGAGAGCTTCTTTTTGTGTCTCATGTCCTTTGATTTTAAGAGCAGCTCATCCTGCAAGAGCTGAAGATCCTCAGGTCTACAGCCCTCACTAACACTCCACAGGCTAGTGACGAACTACGGCCAGCTCTGAGGACGAAAGATGCTCAGAACATTCTACAGAAGCGCAGAGCCCTTTAAAAGGACTGGAAGAGAAATTTTGACTGTCATCAGTTTGCTACATGACTTCACGATAAGTCTTTTGATTTGTTCCCCTTGGCTCTGAGACATACAAACTCACCAATTATTCTTTTCCTTGAAAAACAACTTTCAGTTGCTGTTAAAATCTGCAATAGATATGTGACGGTTGGTAGGTAGTGAACCAAATTCCATTGTGCTGATTGTAATGACAGCCAGGTCTTTCTGCTGGTTCTTCCTGGGTCGGTCACAGCTAATGTAGCAAAACTGTAACAGACCCAATTCTGTAAAATATGAGTGTGCCAGAGTGATAAGTTGTATGGGGTAAGTGGAATGGGGTAAATTCCGCCCTACTAGGAATTTAATCTCCCTCTTAGAAAACAAGGGCAATATGCACATTGCCTGGCAACCAAATATCTTGACAGGCAGAGTTGGAAATGATGGTGCCCAGCTCGAAGACAGTGGCCTGTAAGTCCACTTTGAATGTGTGATGCTCTCCACCATCTTGACAATAATCCATTGTCCTGCATCAGCTCCTGAGAGGACGCACTAGGCCTGTGTAATCTATCCCAGCGCTTCAACCAGTAATTTTTCCTGTTTCAATGATCATTCTGCTCTACCCACATCCTATACTTTCAAGCCTGTTTCAATTTTGCTTCATAGGCTATGGCTGGATGGATTCAAACCAGTTAGGAGCCTGGATTACACCCCACCCCCACCCCTTTGTGCACACACGCACACTTGGACACACACACAATCCAAAACTCCTACCAAATGAACTCCTAGCTCACTGCCATCAAGTTGGCTTCCACTCATAGGGACCCTTTGCTGTTGTTAGATGCCATTGAGTCAGTTCCACCTCATAGCAAGCCTGTGCGCCATAAAACAAAGCACTGCCCAGTCCTGTGCGGCCCTCACAATTGTTCTTACATTTGAGCCCATTGTTGCAGACACTGTGTCCATCCATCTCATTGAGGGCCTCCCTCTTTTTCTCTGCCCCTCCACTCTACCTAGCATGATGTCCTCCTCCAGGGACTGGTCTCTCCCGACAACACGTCCAAAGTATGTAAGATGAAGTCTTGCCATCCTTGCCTCAAAGGAGCATTGCGGCTGCGCTTCTTCAGACAGACCTGTGTGTTCTTCAGCGGTCCATGGCACGTTCAGTGTTCTTCTCCAGCTCCACAAGGCACATGAATCGATTCTTTGATCTCCCTTATTCAATGCCCAACTTTCCCATGCATATGAGGAAGCTGAAAATACCATGACTTTGGTCAGGCACACCTAAGTCTTAAAGTAACATCCTTACTTTTCAATACCTGAAAGAGGTTTTATGTAGAAGATTTACATAATGCCACGCGACTTTTGGTATCTTGACTCCTGCTTCCCAGAGCATTGGTTGTGGGCCCAGGCAACATAAAATCCTTGACAACTTCAATCTTTTCTCCATTTATCATGATGTTACTTCTTGGTCCAGTTATGAGGACTTTGATCTTTATATTGGGTTGTAGCCCATATTAACAGCTGCAATCCTGGATCTTCATAAACCAGGCCTTCAAATCCTCCTCACTTTCAGCAAGCAAGCTGGTGTTATCTGCATACCACAGGTTGTTAATAAGCATTCCTCCAATGTGGATGGCACATTCTTCTTCATATATTCCAGCTTCTCTGGTTATTTGCTCAGCATTCAGATTGAATAAGTATGGTGAGAGGATGCAATCCCACCACACGTTTCCTCAGTTGAAACCATGCAGTATTCTTTTGTTCTGTTCACGAAACTGCCTCTTGATCCATATACAGGTTCCACATGAGCGCAATAAAGTGTTCTAGACTTCCCATTCTTCTCAAGGCTATCCATAGCTTTTTATGATCCACACATTTGAATGTGCTTGCATAGACAATTAAACACAAGTAGGCAACATTCTGGTATTCTTTGCTTTCAGCCAAGATCCATCTGGCCTTAACTTCTGGTAGCTCTCTGTTAATGAAGAAAGCAAAAGGTCATTTAAAAGAAGAAAAGATCTGTGTGGATGTCAGAAGACACTCTGAAACTTGCCATTCATCATAGAGCAGCTATGGGAGATGGAAGAAATGATGGCATCAAAGAGCTGAATAGAAAATTTCAAAGGCAGCTTGAGAAGACAATGTCAACTATTATAATGAAATGTGCAAAGACCTAAAGTTAGAAAACCAAAAAGGACGAACATGCTCAGCAGATCTTGAACTGAAAGAACTCAAGAAAAAAATTCAAGCCACAAGTTGAAGTTTTGAAAGATTCTATGGGCAAGATATTGAATGATGCAGGAGGCATCAAGAGAAGATGGAAATAAAACACAGAGTCACTGTACAAAAAAGAACTAGTTGGCATTCTACCAATTCAGAAGGTAGCATATGAACAAGAACCTTGGTGCTGAAGGAAGAGGTTCAAGCTGCACTGAAAGCATCAGGCAAAAACAAGGCTCTGGGAATTGATGGAATACCAGTTCAAATGTTTCAACAAGCCGAGGAAGCACTGAAAGCACTCATTCATCTATGGCATAAATTTTGGAAGACAACTTTTTGGCCAACTGATGGAAGAGATCCACATTTGTGCCTGTATTAGTCTGGGTACTTTGGAGAAACAAATCCACGGCGACTCACGTATAAGAGAGAGTTTTATGCAAAGAAAATGTGCATCACGAAAACATCCCAACCCAATGCTGCCCAAGCCCACAAGTCCAACATTAACCCATACCCAACACCAGTCCACAAAGTCCTTCACCTCACAAAACAGAGGCAATAATGCCGACTTCAGGAGGAAAGCTGAGTCAGTGAACGTGTAAGCATGTCAGCACTGGCAGGGGTCTCCACACGGCTGCTCCAGCACCCAGGGCTGCATCGGCATAGATCCATGTGGCTTCTCCTTGGGGAATGTCTTGTAGGAAGTCAATCTTGCAAGCTGAAGCAGGGAACTGCTAAGGCAGCTGCACCCGATGCAACCATCACAAAACAAGAGACCCGAGGACTAGGAAGGCGAGGCTTCACCACCCATTTATCCCTCCGCCTTTCAACCAGCACCACATGTGATTATCGGCCAGGCTGGCACAATTAACTAACTCAGTGCCCATTCCAAAGAAAGGTGACCCAACAGAATGCTCAAATTATAGAACGAGATCATTGATATCATGCTGGTAATCACATGATAGAATTTTGCAAGATCAAATACCTTTCAGGAAAATACCTTTTTCAGCAACTAAGCATAAGGAATTCTTTAGGTGGAATATACAGAAATCAAATTGATTATGTCTGTGGGAATAAATCATGGAAAAGCTCAATATTTGCAGCTAAAACCAGGCCAGGGGCTGACTGTGGAATAGACCATCAATTGCTCATGTGTAAGATTAGGTTATAGCTGAAGAAAATTAAAACAAGTCCAAGAGAATAAAAATATGACTTTGAGTGTATTCCATGTGAATTTCAAGAATGGACTTGACACAGATCAAGGGAATGTTGCAGAGTTTAAAATCAGGAAAGGTGTGCATTGGGTGTGTCCTCTCACCCTACTATTCAATCTCTATGCTGAGCAAATCATCAGAGAAGTGGGATTATAAGAAAAAGAACGTGGCATCAGGATGGGAGGAAGGCTTATTAACAAACAACATGTGATACGTAGCTGATGCAGCCTTTCTTGCTGAAAGTGAGGAGGAACTGAAATACTTGCTGACGATCAAGGTTTGCAGCCTTCAGCCTGGATTAGCACACAATATAAAGGTCAAAATCCTCACAACTGGGCCAATAGGTAATACCATGAGAAATGAAGAAAAGCTTGAAATTGTCACGGATTTTGTCTTGCATGGATCTACAATCAACGCTCATGGAGGCAGCAGTAAAAAGATCAAAAGATGTGCCGCATTAGGTAAATCTGTTGCACAAGCCCTCTTCAGAATATTGAAAAGCAAAGATGTTGCTTCGAGGTCTGAGGTGTGCCTGATCCAAGCCATGGTGTTTTCCATTGCCTTATATGCCAGGGAAATTGGACCTGAATAAGGAAGACTGAACAAGAAATGACATGTTTGAATTCTGTCTTAAAGAAGTATGGCCAGAGTACTCCTTAGAGGCAAGAAGGACTAGCCCTCCTCTTCTAAGCTGTGGACAGATAGTCAGGAGACCAGTCCCTGGAGAGCAACATCATGCTCGGTAAAGTCGAGGGGCAGTGAAAAAGAGGAAGGCCCTCAGCAAGATGGGCTGGCAGAGTTGCTGAACAACGGGTTGAAGCACAGGGACAATTGCGAGGATGGAGAAGGGCCAGGCGGTGTTTCGATCCTTTGTAAAGAGGGTTGCTTTGGGTTGGAACTGGCTCTGTGGCACCTTACGACAACAATGTCACTGATATCACATGCAAGGAATAGTGTCCCTAAAACACAGTACAACTGTCCCTGTGGGTTTATGAGGCTATAAATGTTTACAGAAACAGAAAGCCTCATCTTTTGCCTATGGAGCAACTGATGGGTTTGAACTTCTGACCTTGTAATTAGCAGCCCAAAATGTAACCCACTACACCACCAGATCTCCTGAAAGCGCCTACCAAGCCCCCTATATTTCTAACAATATTTAATACTCTAGTAAATCCAAAGTCTCTTAGAACTTTTCCATATTAAATTTGACCTATTAATAAATGGAGGAGAAGATATTTAGCAAAGGATTGATTAAGTTAATGTAACTTTGCTTATCAATAATTACCAATTGTGGAGCACTTATAGTTGTTTAATATCAAAATCTGCTTCTTTTTAAACAATACTGTAAGCATCGTCTAAAAATGTTCCATGTCATCTCTTTACTCATCTGATTCTGATCTCCCTGACTCCTCTCTGTCTCAGGCCCACTCTCCTGATACCTGCGTCTTCTGGCCTGACTCCCAAAACATCTTTTCTGGATCAATAGCTCCTACCATGACTCATCATCACTGTCGACTATGACAGGGCCCTAAAGAGAGAACAATGGGATACAGAACCAGAAATAGAAAGCCTCATCTTTTGCCTATGGAGCAACTGATGGGTTTGAACTGATGTTGTTCTCCAGACAACATCAATTTGCCCACAGGGAAAGTTTTAAGCTCTCCAGTTCCACCGTATCCAAAAGCCTTTACAAGACTTCACACATAGGCAATGACAGTAGTTTCTCAACTGGATGTACAAAGTATAAAGTTAACTGCAAAGGAATGAAGCAGTTGGGTTTTCCAAAACTAATCAACTTCCAGAAATATGAAGACAAACAACTTAACTCAAGAGAAAACCATCTTTCTTTTTCAATCCTACATAAGAGTTTTACCTCACAATATTAAAAACAAAAGGATGAGGCATGCCCAGGAAGGGAGGGAAAATCCTATAGGCTGTGCCATTCCTTCGCTTTGTTTATTCTACCCCAGAGAGAGGGCTAAAGAGCCACATAAACTCCCTGGACTCTAGGGGCCAAAGCGTTTTTCTTTTAATTGTATTTTATGTTAAGTAAACAAATGTTCCGAAGCACTGCTATTTGTTGGGGAAGAATGTAAATCTGGACGTAATGGGCCTCAGATGTCCTTCAGCGCTGTCTAAACATGACCATGAATGGAAAAATACGAAGCCCCAGAAAGTATTCGTGTGCAAGGCGGTAGACCTGCTTAACGGGAGACATTCTCTGTTTGGAGACTGAACCTTTGCCCTGGACAACTGGACCTTGCAGGGGTAACTCTAGAGCTTTCCATCAGGGGCCAAAGGGGCGGGGACAGCACGATGGGTGGCAAACTGTTCTCTAGGGTGGCCCTCCGGCCCAGCTGCTCATTACAAAGTTGGCATTTTGAACCCATCTGGCAGCTCCGTGGAGGAAGAGCCCTTAATGTGCTTCTTGGAAGATGACAGCCCTAAAACCCTAGGGGGCAGCTCTACTCCGTCCCATGTGGCCACTGTGAGTTGAAATGGACTCAACGCACAAAGCACAACGACAGCATACGAGGCAGGGGAAGCCCAAGTCTCTAGCTATGAACTTAACACAAATACAGACGGTCCCTGGGGAGGCACTACCCTGCCCTCATATCACTATCGAATCCTCCATCCGTATGCACAGTCCATTTTTAAGAGCAATCTTCTATGAAGATGTCCTCCAAAAGCAGAAGTGTCCCCATCAAAGGGAAGCAGGTGCTCCACCTCCTTTGATTTCCAGTCTGTGGGCACAGACAATAAGAAAACAACAACAACATAGGAGCTAATAACAATGAGTACAAAAATGAAGAACATGTCCTAAAATTGATTGTGGTGGTGATTGCACAGCTCTTTTTAATACGATCAAGCCACTGAATTCTATGACCTGTGAATCCAGGAATCCATCTTAAAAATAAGGACATAAATATGTTGGGTGCTTCCTACCATGTCATGCTTTGAAGAAACAGCAACAAAAGAAAAATCGCTGCTGTCAAGTCTATTCCAACTTAGAGCAGCCGTATAGGACGGGTGGGGGGTTGGAGACTGTAAGCCTTTATGGAAGCAAACGGCCTCATCTTTCTCCGATGGAGTGGCTAGTGGGTAGGATTCACTGACCTTTCAGTTAACATCCCAATGCTTAACCCATTGACCCACAGGTGTTCCTTGGGTGCTGGAGACTTGAACAAAAAAGGTATGGACTATGAAGACTGACCACCACCACCATCCCTAAGAAAAAGTTCAAGACTCACTCCTCAAGACTATCAAGGTCATGGAAATTAAGGAAAGACTGAGACACCCTGAGCTCAGAGATGGCTGGGGAGATACGAAGACTTGATGTGATGTTGCACCCTGGATTGGACGCTGGAGTTGGAAGAGGACATGAGTGGAAAATCTAGTGAAATCTAAAGAACGTGCGGCATTTAGTTCATAGGAGTGCAGTAATGCTGGTTGTTGATGTTTGACAACAGCCTATGTATTACGTAATAATGCAGGATGGTCATGAAGGGAAGCTGGGTGCCGAGTAGATGGGGAGTTCCTGTACTAGCTTCGCAACTTTTCTATAAATTTAAAACTAATCCAAAGTAAAATGTGGGGGGAAGAAAAGAAATCTGAAAATAAATAAATAATGATGTCCATGACCCTAGGTTACAACAGGAAAAAACAAAATGAAACACAGAAACACTACAGCATTAACAGCAGTAGCAGGCACTGAGCAAGTGTTTATGATCTGTTAGGCTCAGGGCCAACACTTGACTGGCAAGACATAGTGAATCCTCTCAGCTCTCTGGCCCAAATCTGCTGCCAGTGAATGGATTCCAACTCATGGTGACCCTACATAGGGTTTTCAAGGCTGCAAATCTTTAGAGGAACAGATAGTCTCCTCTTTCTCTGAATGAGCAGGTGATGGGTTTGAACCACCGATCTTGAGGTTAGGAGTCTAATGTTTACCCAACAGCACACCCGCAGGACTTTTTCCAACTCTATCAATGATGTTAATTCTATCCCCATTTCTTAGACTACAGAATTCAAGCTTAAAATGGAAGCAACTGGTCCAAGGTTACAGAGCTGGTAGAAGGCAGATAGAATTCAGAACAACACCAGAATCTGTTTCTCATTCACAGTGTCTTAGCACTTGCCTTTCCCTTCTTTTTCCCTCTCACAGGATGGGAGACACGCTCTGGGGAAAGATAAGACAACTCACTGCCATCCAGTTGATTCCAAATCATTGTGACCCTACAGGACAGAGTAGAGGTGGCCCTGGGCTTCCAAGACTATTACTCCTGATGGGAGTCAAAATCCTCATCTTTCTTCTGTGGAGCAGCTGGTGGTTTAGAACTTGTGATGAGCAGTCTGACACATAACTCACTATGCCACCAGGCTTCCCCCAAAACTCAGAGGGGGTAAAATAGCATCTAACAAAAGGGCAAAAAGATTCAGGCTCTCATTTAGAAAAAGGAAGATCAAGAGATGGGTTTCAAATTTCGTCTTCTCCCCTTCCAGGTTCCCAAGGAGCCCAGGTGGGATAAGGACTCGACTGCTAACAGCAAAGCCTCAGTGCTCCACAGGAGAAAAACGAGGTTGTCTGCTTGAGTAAAGACTTTCGGTCTCAGAAACTACAAGGAGCCCTTCTACTCTGTCCTATAGAGTCACTATGAGTTGGAATAAATCCAAAGGCCATGGGTTTGGTTTGGGTTCAAGGCTATCACAAATTACATTGCGTTTTACGTTATGAAGGTAATAATTTAATATGATAAAACATAGAGAAGGATATAAAATGACAAAACCCTTCCTATATACCCAATCTCTAGTTTTAATGCTCAGAGACCAATCCCAAGCTGCTTGGCCCGGTGGAACATTATAAATCCCATAACTTGCCCAAGAAGCCTACCCTCAGTATGTGAGATTTGTCACAGGATATTGGACTACATATACCTCATACATAGTGCCCATAATTGATCTATACTTTCTTTCCTGATAGCTTGGCTCTTTTGAGACTTTTCAACCTCGGAAAGTCTCCCATGATGGTAATGTGTATCAGTTATGACCAGACATGACCCGCCAAACGTGCACAGAAGGGACAATCACAACTGTCATGTGATCCTGGAACAAAAGTATTTTGGTCAAAGAACTAGAAGGCACCTGAATGAAGACACCAGATCAACATTGGAAAACAAGGAATCTCATAAGCCATCCATTATCAGGAATCATAACTCCACCTGTGGTAGTTACATAATATGGTGTCAATTTGAGGATTAAGAGTGTAGGGGTGGAGTCTACCCTGTCAATCAGAAGATAGCCAATGAGGCCTCTTTGTGGGCATGGTTTCTCCTGAGGATTCTGGGAACTCCAGTATTTCCTCCTTGGAGGCAGGAGACACACTCTTTCTCTATGCTCACTCCCTGAAAGACATCCCTGTGGAGAAGACACATGGAGAGAGGCTGATGGAGCCAGACCTCTGGAACAGGAGAAGCCACGTGGGGATCCCTGCCAGAGCTCAGATGCTTACAATGCCAGTGGATCCACAAGACTTCCCACCCACTGGCCTGTGATCTTCCTGTATTCAGCGTCATTGCATGTGTTTCGTAAATCAGAAGAGGACTTCATAGATTGATATCAGATATATGGGCTAATATCGGACATATGGACTTGATCTGGACTGAGCTGGGATGTTTTCTCAATATGCAACTGTTCTTGTATGTAAAGCTCTTTCTTATACACGAGTGCTTCTCACGGACTTCCGGGAAGATGGCGACAGAGTGACACATACCAGAGGGACTCTGCAGAATCAAGTCCAGAAGAGTTGCTTAGAGGGAACTTTAACACAACTGGAACACAGGAAGAACATCATAAAGATAAGTAGGCACAGACCCACAGGGTTTTGAGGGGCTGTGGGCTTTTGGCTTACCTCAGTGGAAGCCTGCTGGGGCTTGACCTTGGCCCCACCACTGTCTCTGCCACATCCGGGACCATTTGGAGCCCCTAGGGGGATTTGGCCTCAACACAGCTACACTTTGCCACCACCCAACCCCCTGCCGGCCTCAGGGCAGGGACTGGACCCTTGCAGCTCCAAAGGCAGGGGTTGGGGTTCAGATACATTGTTGCTTTTGTTTACATCTCTGCTCCCTGTCCCCCACACCACCCCACGGTCTTTGAGGACTGTGCAGCACAGGGGCTTTTTCCGGGCTCAACTGTGACTTGGAGCCGCTGCCTCGGAGCAGGGACTAAACCCTTGCAGCTCCACGGACGGGCGGGAAGTGGGACTCAGCTACATAGTTGCTTTTCTTTCCCTCTCTCCCCTATAACCCCTCCCCCCACACACACACACAGCCTAACGGTCTTACTTTAAAATTTTTCTTTCTTCTTCGTCTCTTCCCTGTTCTCTCACACTCCACTGCTGACCTCCAGACCACTCCCCTTAGCCTAGGGCATTTATGCCTGCACCACACCCAGCTAGGTGAGCTCCACCCTGTGTAGCTAGCCCGAGGCTGGGGAAAGCCCTGCTTCCCCTCCAGGGGATACTCTGCCCAACTTCTCACCAGGGAATTCCTACCTGTGTACCTGGGGTCAGAAGGCAGCTCAGCCAACACTCATCAACATTCCAAGTTGTTACAGGAACCTCTTCCCAACCTCCGCAACACCAAAGCAGGCAACCCACCAGCCTTCTGGGGCAATCCCCTGATAGGGAAGCCACAGAAAGATAAAGTGGTAGGTTAATCCCATAGTAAAATTAGCTGTAGGAAGTTTGAAGAAGCATTCCTACAAGTCAAGAGGTTTCTATAAAATATGAATAAGTGTGAAGGTGTTTCTCCCTCGACCAACTTACAAGAAGCCTGCAAATGAGTGACCTCAGGATTCATTGAGGGACATGTCTTTGCATCCTGCTTGGTGTGCATGGACATTTCATCTCATGAGCACACGAATGCTGCCACCGCCCCACGCAGTAGTACCCCAATCTGGAAAAACAGGTGTGGGATACAAATGTTCTCTTTCCAGTGGCCTGATGATCTAGGAAGATGTGGAAGGAGCCTTCTCCTTGGGTCTCATGGCCAAACTAGCCCTGGCTCCTAACCGCCAGTCGCTGAGAAGTAGGCTGTAGAAAAGGAGAAGGCATGGTTGGCTTGGAGGGGGAACACTCATCCCATACAAAACCAGTGTTCCTGCCCTGGCTTTCCTAACATGTGAAGCCTTTAGAGGAGAAAATCATTTGGTCACTTAAAGATCCGGAGAGCTATCTTCCAGAAAGAAGCATAGATTAATTGCTCGTATTTCAAGTCTTTGCTAAATAAAGAATCAATCATAAGCTGGATCCCCAGGGGTGGGGAAGGAGGGAACTGGGGTGGCAGGTCTAGTCCACCAACCCCGAAACTCCAAGTCAGGAGCTCGCCTCAGAAAGGATTTTTGCTGCTAAGATGAATGAAAACATACAACGACAAACAGAAAGTATGCACACGTAAAGGACCACTGAAGGCATAGCGGGTTAATCACTGGGCTGCTGAACACAAGGTTGGTAGTTCAAACCTACCAGCAACCCCTGTGGAGAAAGATGAGGATGTCTGCTCCAGAAACCCTGAGGGACAGCTTTATTCTGTCCTACCGGGGTCCGGAGTCAGGATGGACTCCATGGCAGTAGTGTGTGTGTGTGTGTGTGTGTGTGTGTGTGTGTGTGTAGAGCGAGAGAGAGAAATACATGTCTACAATGCAGTTACTTTACAATCAATCTTTTCTGGTGTTCTGTTCCAGCTTTCAACTATTCGACAGCTTATTTCTGGAAAAACAAATGAAAACGAATTTGACTCTTCTTTTCTTATATTTTCAAGGACTTTGAGACCCATAGCACATTAATGAGGTTTAAATACATATATCTATAATTCTGTCTCACACACACACACCTGTACAGAATGAGTGATCGGACATGCCTTGATTAGAAACTTCCTGAGTTCTTATAAAATTAAACTATGTATAATCATTTCTGTGATTCCTTGGCTTATCACAGGAGCCAGTGCCCACAGTGGCAATGAGTGCTTGT
>NW_022111372.1:93126100-93130797 GCF_000313985.2 Echinops telfairi
CCAGTGCTGAGAGTGGCGATACCGGGAGGATGGAGGGAAGGTGGGGTGGAAAGGGGCAACCGATTACAAGGACCTACATATAACCTCCTCCCTGGGGGATGGACAACAGAAAAGTGGGTGAAGAGAGACGTCAGGCAGTGTAATTTTTTAATTCTCTTACTATCAAACAAACAAAACAAATCACCTCTTAGTGACTTTATCTAAAAATGGTGGAACACAGATTTAGGATGATTGCTTTAACACTGTTAATACTAAAACAAAAACAACCTAAATGTTTTTAAACAAAATGCTGGTTAAATGTATAAGTAACTTTGTACAACAGAATTCTACGTAGTGATTTTTTAAATGAGTAAATTTAGATTCATTGATATGGAAAGCATTCAAAATGTGTGTAGATGCAAAACACTATGTCTAATATGCACTGCACTCCCTGTAGCTAATACACTCCCTCCTGCCCCTCACCCCCACCCCTGCTGCTGCCTCGGCACTAAAGGCCCATGTGTTTCAGAATAGCAGTGTCATTCCAGGCATGGCTGTGACCTTCTGGAAGCAGATCACCAGACTCTCTTCTAAGGTGTCTCTGGGTGGATCAAACTGATAGCTTATCTATTAGTCGACAATGTTTATCTGTTTGTGCCACCAGAGGATGGATACACACACACACACACACACACACACACACACACACGAATGCTTGTAGATGCATCAAATATTCCAAGAAGGATATGCAAAACGCTATTAATTATAGCTATAATGAGAAAGGATTTTGTACTGTGATTGTGCATTTCTTTAATAAGAGCAAAAATAATAAAAGTAATTTAAGTCGAGAAAGACCCACGCTGCTCTTTCTGTAGTCGCTCAAATGGGGAAAATCCATATAAAAGTGTTAGGATGTAGCTCATCCCGAGAGAAAGAGGGAGACTCCTGTCCATGAGGTGAGAAGCCTTTGGGACGGATCTCCCAGTATTCTGCTGTGAGTCAACTATTAGGAAACTCCCCCAATTGAGACGGTGTCCTGCCCTCCCCTATTCCTTCCAACCTGCCTGCCCTTGCCACCCCAGGCCGTCTCGGCCACATGGGAGGACAAATAGTAAGACTTAATTCCCTAATCTCTTCCTGACCTTAAAAAAACACCAAGAAGAAAAATTAGCTCCCAGAGGGATGGGAGATGGGGGTGGGTGGGGAAGGCACCCTGGGAAAGACACCCAACGGCAAGGCACGGAAGCCTCTCTGACCTCTGGGTCACAAACCACTTGGAACAAATGCTCCCATTCCCAGCAAGCACAGAGCCCACCCTGGGTGCAAAGCTGGAAAGCAGTTGGAGTGATTTAGGAAATCACCCCTGCCTGGGGCTGGCAGGAAAGGAGCGATTAAGGGCAAGCAGGCGAAGTGAGGCTTCCTGGGAATGAGCACATTTGGAAGGGAGGCAGGAAGGGGCAGGAAGCTGCTCTCATAAAACAATCTGACAATTGTGTGTCAGTCTAGAGTGGGGCTCTGGAAATTATGGGGCTGCCGGGGCTGCACTCCACCCCACCCCGCACTCCACCCCCCAGGCCCACCCCTGGCGATTTCCTCAAGGCTACAATAAGCTGCAAAAGGAAATGATATTTGAGGCCAGGTGTTTGCTCCTCCACATTTGGTTTCCACTCAGAACGAGAATCTTATGCAAAACCGCTCCCTGGTGCCTTTGTAAACCGATGTTGCTCTCCTGGTACATGGAATACAGGCCATAGCTTGGAGTCACCAAATCCAGCCAGGCAGGTCACCCATAGGAACTCACAACTCTGCTCTGTCTTGGGGAAAATATGGCCAGAGGGCTCCTCAGAGGCAAGGACGGCAAGATTTCATGTTACATACTTTGGACGTGTTGTCAGGAGAACTTTGTCCCTGGAGAAAGGCGGCATGTCAGGTAGGGTAGAAGGGCAGCGAAGTTCAAGAGACCCTCGGACGGAGTGATACCATGGCTGCAAGATGGACTGAGCCATAGAACCAAGTGTGAGGGTGGCGCAGAACTGGGCAGCGTTTCATTCTGTTGTGCATACGGTCGGAGTCGACTCGATGGCACCCCACAACAAGGGTACTGAGGCCTCAGGGGCTCAGAGGGGCAAGGTGGAGCAGTGGTTATGCGCTCAATTGCTAACCAAAAGATCGGTGGTTTGAGCCTACCAGACAATCTCCCAGAGGAAAGACCCAGCAATCTGCTCTCATCAAGATTTCAGTCAACTGAGTGTGACATGGTCAGTGAACATTATTGTTAGTTTGCTTGACCACCAGCTCCCACTTTTGTGTGGAAATCGTGTCCAGTCATGTAAGCACTTCATCTATGCAGGTCAATAATCCATGTATTTTGATTTGTAATTAGCCTGCCCTTGTTTAATCTCCCTTTCTCAGTAGTGTTTTAAATATATTACCCTGGGCTAAATTAATGACACTATAAACAAAGGACTTTTTGCTCCAGGGAATAGATAAGATTCTTTGCCATAAAATAATAAAGATGTCTCTAAGATGAACCAGAAGCAGATAGAAAACAGAGACTGAGGAATGGATTTGGGACTTGCACTTAATCCTAGCTCCAATCCAGGAACAAATAGTTCTTAAGATATGGCCCTGCTCAAAATGCACCCTCATGAAGGAAACATGGAAGCTATGGGTGTGACAGCCAAGTGTGGTGAAGAAATTAGATGGTGCCCAGCTATCAGATAGAATTGTGTCTGGGGTCTTAAAGGTTTGTTTTCAAACAAGCAGTCATCTTGTCAACCAAGCCCACATGGAAGAAGCACACTAACAGCGGTGATCCAAGGATTGCAAATGATATCATCCAAACCTGAAGGAGGGAATGGTATTAGCGCTTACATTGTGAAATTCTGGTTTGCAGAAGCCTGTGGATGACAGTGGAAGCCCATTCACAGAATCTACACACAGAATGGGCCAAGGGTGATTTCCCTTTGACCATAATTGAGGGGTGGGAATGGCCTGGTTCTTAGACAGAGAATATTGGAGAGACAATTATAGACCCAAATGGTAACTCTGACTTGAAAGGTTAAGACCTTATCAATTAATTTTCTTTTTTGATACACTTTGAGAATGATTTTTTTTTAGGTCAAACCCCCCCCCCAAAAAAAAACAAAATCAGGACTGATCTCTGTTGTCTTTTGGTGGTGGTGGTCGCATTTTTGACTCTCTGCTATGCATCTTTCTGCTTCTCTGCACATACTCAGCCCAGGGTGGGTGACCCTATGGAGACATGAACTAGAAGGAGCTCCCGGGGGGAGGCAGCAGGGGAGGGGACTAACAGGAAGCCGGTTTCAAGCTGTGCAAGAAGGAAGAAAATGTTTTGAAAATTATTGTGGTGGTGATTATACAACTCTGCTCAACCTGATTGAACGGTTGAATGACATGATGCCTGTGTTATGTCCTAATAAAATGGTTTGGGGGGAAAATCAGTCTAGAAAACCCTATGACCAAGTGCCCTAACTCTACCAATATTGAGCCAGGTGAACTTGGGCAAGTTACTTAATCTTTTTTTTTCCAGTTGTTTTATTGGCATATACTTCACATCATACAATTTAACCATTCAATCATATTAAGAAGATGTATACTATCATCACTACAATCCATTTCAGAACATTTTCACCTTGTACTCATTATTGTGAACTCCTCACCCCCCCACCTCCACCCCGGCATGCCCCTAAGCAATTATCAATCCAGTTATGCCTATAGATCCTGGAGTTCATACATAGAAAATCATGAAATAAAAATACAGACAGGAGGCAAACAAACAAACAAAACAAAAAATATTAAAGACTAAAACAACTTGGAAATGGGCCAAGAGGGGGAATCAAAAGAATAAAGTCTTGCCTTTAGACCTACTTCTGCCATTATTGAGTTTGCAATGCTGTCTGATGACAAGGCTATGCAGATCCCTCCATTACGGCTTAGTCGACGTGGGGGCCATACAAACAGCTCTGGGGCTTCCACTGTCATCCACAGTCACTTCATCTTTTGGGGCCTCTTCTGTGAGAGGCGAGGTTGTCGTGAGGTTGGGCTTAGAGGGTACATGGTAAGCCTGGCACATGGTAAGCGTGTGGAACTCTTGGCCATGACCCTGGAAATCTGTGCTCTCTGCTTTGTGAGAGTGGGCCAATCTTGCTCTCTAAGCTTTCCCTAAAAACTAAGCACTCCAAGATGCCAAAAAGGCTTTACTTCTCCAACCCGATTCTATACAGTGCACTGAACTCTACCTGGCAAACATGATTACTTCCAAGTTGCGGCGTTGCTGCACACTTGTGACTTACTTGCTAACGCTGCCGTGAATGATCAATGCAGTGGACATAAACAAGGTCCCTGGAGCTGGGCTTCTGGGTTCACATCATATCCTGACTTAACACCTTACACCTTAATAGGGATCATAATGATAATGCTTATCCGATCAGGCAATAGTGAGCACTGGGTGAAAGAAGGCAAAGTTATTATGTGCTTGGCTTCACTAAGTGACAGCTACCATCATTGCTATTTATTATTAGTGCTGCATTGAAAACTGAATGAGGAAAGCAGACATACTCTTTGCCCTATGGGATAAAATGAGTAATGTCCAGCCTTGAGTATGTGGACAGATTACATGAAGTAGTGGTAGCATACGCCCACTGGAGCAAATGTTTGGATGAAATGGAAATTGGACTGCTGAGCAGGACTGAGAC
>NW_022111372.1:93131799-93137855 GCF_000313985.2 Echinops telfairi
GAAGTGGAATAAACGCAGTTTACTATCCTAGATGACTTCAGAACAAATAGAAAACATTTGGATTGAGCCCAGGAGAGGGTGCTACCACCTTCTAAGACAGCCCTCCAAGAATGCCCGGAGGCTGGAGTTTGAACTCCAGTGTGGTCCCTTTGCCAGCACAGAGGGATGCCCAGCCTCACCAGGGCCTCCTTCCAGACAAAGAACGCTTCTTCTATACACAGAGCCCGCAGGCAGGAATCCAGAGCCACGAAAATGACAGCGGAGCAGATGCAAAGAAGACAAAAAGACGCGTAGGTTTGCAGCGAAGATTCTTCTTGCGTTCTGATCATTTCTTCAAAGCAGCTTTCGAAGCATCAGGGATGTGGGAAAAGAAAAACAACACAAAACCATTCCGGAGGAAAATGTGGACATGGTGGTTAGAGAGTGAAGAATGCTGCATGAGCACTAGGTTGGACCTCCACGCAGTCCTTACACAAGCAATCCTTCTGTTTCCAATGATAGTCAGAGTGTCGTTTGTCCTTGTGGTAGAATAACTTGTAGAGCACAGTTGTTATGAATCAGAACGGATTTGATAGCAGTGTGTTTGGTTTGGGTTTGGGGTCTGGACGACTGGCTTTTCATTCCTTTTGTGCCCCTGATCCTGGACCTCCAAGCAGCTCAGTCTCGTTCCTTTATCTCTTCCATGATTAATATGCCCCTACTTTAAATCGGTGTGATCTCTAGCATCTTTTCGGCATATGATCAGATGTTTTGCCCAGAATCCATGTATATAGTGCACAGTATTAGGCTGAATCAGATTCCCTCACTCCCCTGTTTCTCGTGAGGTGCTTTCTCTGAACAGAATAAAAGTAGTAAGTGAAGCGGAAGTCAACCCAGCATCAAATGGTGGCTCCTGATGGGGATCTGCGTCTAAAAGGTTGCCCTAGTGTTGTGGTGGTGGGAATGTAATGTAGAGGCCCTACTCAGATACTCAACACACCATCTCATCTGACAAATCCAAGCCCGTGAACCACTCTGGATGGCACAGGAGGGCATGCGCACAAAGATCCCTGTGCAAGGGAAGTGCTTACAGCAATGTCTGTAATAGCAAGCACTGACAGAAGTGTTCATTAGCAGAGAGCTGGTGAAATAAATGGTGGTATAGGGCCTGTGTGTTGGAATACTATGCAGTCAGTAACAAGGGTGGGTGTTCATGTGCATGTGCTGTTTTGAAAAGGCATTTGGGAGTATTAGTGAATGGAAGACAACATCTATTGTAGCGTGTGTGGTTTGCTCCCATTTATTATATATATTTACATATCTTTATTTGTCTTCTATATCTCTCTACATAGATGTGGATTCCATTTTTTATTTTCCATTAAAGAGGGGTCCTATGGGCATAAAAAAATTCTTGTAGGATATCATAGAAACTTTGGACATAGTGACTTTTAGGAAGTGAGGTTGGGGACATAAGGACAGTTTTTACTGTATATATGAGGGACCTTCAAAAAGTTCATGGAAAATGTTCATTCCCTTTTAAGTCTACTTTTCTCACAACCTTTTTGAAGCCCCTCACTGTTTTGTACTGTTTTCAGTTTAAATGTGTTGTTTATGTAATAACAAAAATCAGCCTTAAGGAGTGGTAACCAAAACCCATGCCAAGCCAGTAAGTGGGTTCTAACTCACTGAGAGCCTCTAGGACAGAAAAGACAGGAGAGAGGAAGGGAGGTGAGGGGGGAATGAGCTGATACCAAGGGTTCAAGTAGCAATAAAATGTTTTGGAAATGACAATGGCAACATATGTACAAATGTGCTTGACATAATGGATGTATGTATGTATGGATTGTGATAAGAGTATAAGAGCCCCCAATAAAATGTTGGTTTTTTTAAAAAAAAAAGAATCATACCATAGGGGTTTTAAGAGTGGCTGGTGGACTTGAACCACTGGCTTTGAGGTCAGCAGCCGGGCACTTAACATGCCACCAGGGCTCTTTTACGAAGTGATTAAAAACAAAAACTCAAGAGAAAAAACACCTCACTGCCATCGAGCCCACACCAACTCGTAGCAACCCTCTCGGACAGGGTCAACTGCTTCCGTGAGTCGCTGAAACTAACTGTTCGCGGGCTCCAAAAGGCTCCGTGGGTGCTGGTGGAAGAGACAGACGGGCCACAGTGTGCCGCTCCTTCCGCTGGTGGCTGCATCAGGCAAAGCCCTGGCTCTCTGGCAAAGCACAGCATGGCCGTCTGTGCTGCAGGCTAACAGATGGAGAAAGGCTTGAAGAGGAAGGCACACATTGTAGGGACACAGTGGCGTTTGAGTGGGGTTTCCAGGAGTCTCCATTAGCCGTCTTTACCACATCCTGTGGCCAGACTCAGCCAGAGGGAAGTTTAGGGAAATGTAGTCTACTAAGCTAGCTTAAAGCATAGCGAAGTGGGGGTGAGGTGGTGAGCCTTGATGCTATCACCAGAGAACAAAAGGGGCTCAGATCCGGGGAGATGCCCAGTGGCTTTTGTAGTGCGGGTCTCACCTCGCCTTTCCCTCTCCCCAAGCCTAGCTTTTCAAAGACAAATCTCACCAAGTGGCGAAGGCCATACCTACCTCTCTGAACTTAGGGAAATGTTTTACTGAAGCACTACCATTTAAAGATGCTGAGAGACCCCAGAATGTCATTGACCTCCGTTGCTCCATATCTGTTCCCAGTTCTAGAATCTGCAGCATAACGAATGGGATCGACTGCTTCCAGGGACAAGGGCCATGCCATTCCCATAAGGGTCTTTCCATAAGTGTCAGTAGAACTGGTTGGGATGTCACCCCGAGACCATTTCCTGTGAATGAGACAATATGCACACAGAGCGAGTGCTATTTATGTTCTGGGAAAGACCCATGAGGCGTCAGATTTAGGTTAAAGGAAAGAAGAATTCAACGGTTGATTATACTGGGTCCCTGGGGACCTGGGATGTAAAATTAACAGTCATAACGGAATCTGGATTTAGAGACTCCTAGCATTGGAAAGATGGAAATCCTGTTTTGGAGCGGACACGCAGCTGGCTCTTGGCGTTCTTACGTGCCACCGATCTTCAGCGTTACAAGAGACAAGTGCTTTCCTAAACCTCCACTTAGGCGGCCCGTGAAGCACACCGGCCCACCTGCACCTGTCCTTGATGAGCAGGTCGCCGCAGAGTCAGGATGGCTCTCCACTAAGAGACAAAGTGTAACAATGAGGGTTTTTTTTCTTTTGTTTAGTCTTGTTTTAATGTTTTCTAGCCTATGGGCCCTTTGGAAATGAAAACATTCAATGTGTGAAACCTAACATTAGCCTCCATCTTGGGATCTTGAATCTTGTTAAAAACAAGTAACTTTGTTGTGCTTCCTCATCAAAAGATAGTGGAAGGGACATAGAGAAGAGGGGTCAAAAAGCATGCATTTGAAGGGCAACTGTGGCAGTTACATAATCTGTCAACTGGCCAAGGGGTGGAGTCTAGCCTGTCAATCAGGTCGCAGCTTGATGATCTCATTTGGAGGCGCCAAGGAGATAAATAGCGCCCTGGCAGCCAGACATGCTCTCCCTACTAGACATTCCTATTGACAAGACACGTGGAGCCATATTGATGGAGCCAGAGCCCTGGAGCTGGAGGAGCCATGTGGGGACCCCATGCCAGCGCTGAAATATTTCCACCACCACTAGATCCACAAGACTTTTCACACACTGGCCTGTGGTCTTCCTGCATTCAGCATCACTGCATGTGTTGTGTGTCTGAAGAGGAATTTATAGACTGGTATCGGACATAGGCTAATATCGGATTTATGACTTGATCTTGACTGGGCCAGGATTTTTTTTTCTCAATAGTGATTTACTCTTTTATAGTAAGCTCTTTCTTATACACATATGAGTGTCTCTGGATTTCTCTAGTCAACCTGGACTAAGGCAGCAACAGGCTAACGAGGGCCCCTAGAGATGATTACTCAGTGAGGAGGTGTCTGAAACGCCATGGGTAGATTTAAGAGGATTGCTCCAGACTTTGTGTTTTGTGATCCCTTGGTTTCAGCATCTATAAAGCACGACATTGACTCTGCCATGGACCCCCATCTTCTTGGGCCCCTTGGTCAGTCAGGGCTCAGGGGTCATCAAGTCAGCGATCGCATGCCAGGACTTGGCCTTCCTATCCACAACTGCCTCCTGGTCTTTCTCTCAGAGGCTCTACAAAGCTTCTCGAACTTAAACACAGCTCCAAGTCAACGCCTGAGTTTTGCCCAACTTGCTTTGCCCACAGAGTCAGGCTATTCTGCAAATGGCTCTGTCTGAAAGCCCTGGAGCCATCCCTGGCCCCTTCGTTCTCTCATATCCCAGTTCCAATCCATCAGCAAATCCTACTGGCCCTACCTCCAACACACTTCCCGAATCTGAGCATTTCTTAAGCACCTTCAGGCGCTCCCTGCTCCATTCTATTCACCACACAGCCACCAGAGGGAGTCTCTCCAGCCCTCAGCAGGCTGTGGCCCCTCTTGGTTGGTCCTCCAAGGTTGGCCTCTGGGGCCTGGCTGCCCAGTCCTTCCTCTTGCTCACTGCTCACGCCAGTCTCCCTGCTCCTCTGCAAGTGAGGCAAGCCCCGCCCTTGTACACGATACTGCCTGGCTCGCTCTTTCGCTTCCTCAGTCCCTCTCAAACACCCCTTCCCTGGCCGCCCCTTTAATCTCCTTTACTTTTCTGCATCATACTTATCCACACATGACTGATAGGTATTTGTGTTTTATGGTCTGTCTCTCCCACTGGAACATAAGCTCCTACCACCAAGAACAGTGCCTGATACAGAGCCAAGGTTTTTTCCACTCTTTGCTGCACGTTGTCCAATGGACACTTAGCAATAACGCAAAACAATAACAACAACCCCAAACCCCAATCACCTCAATGAATTTTTCAATGTCTTCCCCCACTAATTATTTATGAAATAATAATTTTGTTTCCCCATAGCTAATCTATTTTGAAGAGGATAATTCTTACCAATGGAATAAATGAGACACAAAACCATTCATGTAGAACTTACAATATCTCAGACACTACAGTTCTGGGAACACAGACCCAAGGTAAACAGAGTCCCTGCTTTTATGATGCTTACATTGGGAGCCCTGGTGGTGACGTGGTGACAAGTTGGACTGAGATCTGCATGGTTGGCAGTTCAAAGCCACCAGAAGCTCCAAGGGAGGCCGTCTGGGCTTTCTACTCCTAAAGACACAGTCTTGGGAAGCCAGAGTGGGCTGCTGAGTCAATATTGACTCGATGGCAGTGAGGGTGTTTTTGAGTGAGACATTGGTCCTGGTGGTGTTACAGTTAAGCACTCAGCTGCTAGCCTAAAGATCAGAGGTTCAAACCCACCTAGCGGTTCTGTAGGAGAAAGATTTGGTGATCTGCTTATATGAACTTTACAACAAGAAAACCCTATGGGCATTTTGTCACGTGGGATTGCTCTGGGTTAAGTCCCAATCCATCGAACAACAACAATGTTACAGAAGGAACATGGAAGTTGAAGCAGAAACTGAAGAGGCTGTAAATAAGCAATCAAAAGTAAATGATGCTCACCTTCCGGCACAATCGCTGAAGACAAAATGGGTGCATAAGCAAATGTGGTGAAGAAAGTGGATGGTGCTCGGCTATTAAAAGATATAGCATCTGGGGTTTTAAAGGCTTGAAGTGAAACAAGTGGCCGTCTAGCGGAGAAACAACAAGCCCACCTGGAAGAAGCACACCAGCCTGTGTGATCATGAGGAAGCATTGGAACTGGGTAACAGGCATCAGAAGACCCACAACAAACAAATAAACAAGCAAACCATGAAAAAGAACATATGAGTACGAGGGGGGTCAGAGCAGAGACCCAAAGCCCACCTGTAGACAATGGAATAACCGCCACAGACGGGTCACGGGGAAGGGATAAGTCAGCCAGGGCACATAAAGCACCACTGAAACATACAATATTCCTCTGGTTCCTTGAGGCTTCCTTACCCCCCACTATCATAACCCCAGTCCTGCCTTTCACTGCTAGATCGGAGCATGTGCACAGGTACAGATAAGAGATAAGAGCTC
>NW_022111372.1:93138320-93148117 GCF_000313985.2 Echinops telfairi
ACAACAGAAACCATGGGGGAAGGGAGACAGTGGTCAGTGTGAGATATGAAAATAATAATTTATAATCTATCAAGGGGTCACAAGGGGAGGAGGGGGGAAAAGGAACTGATACCAGAGGCTCAATATAAAGTAATTGTCTAGAAAAGAATGAAGGCAACATATGTGCAAATATGCCTGCTACAATTGACGTATGGATTGTAATGAGTTGTAAGAGCCCCCAATAAAATGATCTTTTAATAATAAAAAATGTAAATGAACAAGAGAGATTCAATTCATTCTTAATAAATAACACATACTTTCAAGGAAGTCTAACTGTTTGGTGCGTGGGGTCTTATTTAGGACTCTTCCTCCACCTCTTCCCCCCAAATCCTGCACATTAAATAAAATATGTATTTATATTTAATATACATTAAGTTGAAAAAAGCTACTCATTTTAGGAGCACCACATAGAACATCTTTTAAATGATGGCTACGCAATGCCAAAGACAACGTTTCCTGGACTTGAGCAGCTGATATCACGCCCTGCCGTGCTCCCAGAAGGTGTTCATTAAAAAGAAGCTGAAGATGTCTCCCAGACCTTCCGAAGTGCATGTTCTGACCCACGGCCGGATCTTTGTGGCTAGTGTGGTGCATCACAGGGAAGTCACGTGCTTTCCTTTTAATAGCACTGGTAAAATCCCATATGGAGTCCTCAGCTCACGAAACTGAATGAAAACCCAGAACCCCTGAAAATAAAAATAGACACATGTGGGAACCACGAGGGAAATGCTCCTTATTCCCTGAGCATTTGGCTCCTGTTAGCCCCAGTGGTGGGAACCCACACTGCTGTTCCAATTTCCTAACAACTTGGTGGGGCTCTGTGTCCATTTGGAATTGTCATGACCCTGGGTGCAGCTCAGTGAGGAAGGAAGGACTCACTGCATTCCATCAGTCTTCCAGCTGAATCCCAAGGGGCCAAAGCTTAAACGTCAATTGTCTCACAAAGGAAAGAGATGGCCCCATCTAATGAGTTTACCTGGTTAACGTCCCAGAACCAGTGCTGGCCAGCTGTCTCGCTGCCTTTCTTAGGTAATGTTGCTTGTTACAGAAAATTCTGGTTCCTGCATTAGGTGGGTTGTTGGCAATTATACACCGATGTTTCTCACTTCACACTCTAGGCATTTCCACCTGAAAGTTACAGGAGGGGAATCTTCTTGCTGTTCAACCCCCATCCCTGCATACTTCCTGAATTAAGATTGAGTGGGTGGGCGGGTTGCTGAAAGGGAAACTCTCCCCACCTCTTGTATGCTCATCCCTGTTGCCATAGACAGACAAGAGTTCAATTTTATTATGGTGAGGGTCACTGGGGGGGAGGGAGGAGGTTTGAAGTAACCCAGGTGAGAGGTGTATTGTAGAGAGTGGAAGCAAGAGGTGGTATGTGGAATCCCAATCCTAGCCCTCACCAGTTTTGCTTCTAAATATTTGGTTTATGTGCAGTTACATTCCCCAAACAAGTCATTTCTTCTCCCTTGGAGAAAGGTAACAGGGAGGAGAGGAAGGAAGAAAAGCACACCTTTTCAGAAAACGAGGATTGTTCTAACGCCGTCCTCTTCCCCTTGCTCCCTTCATTTGCAGGCTCCCCTCTCCTCCCTACTTGACTGAAGTATATTGCAAATGTTAAAAACCTGTGTGCTGGTTTGGGGGGCAGTGGAGGAGGAGTTAAGTCATGAAAAGGATATTTATATTTTCACCCTAAAGTTATTTGGCTGCAAGGAACTGGTGTCTGGACAATTCTTAGGAAGTGAGAAATTCTAACATATAAATTGTTTGCAAATGAAATAAAGTCTTTCATGAACACTACACTTAAGAGCTGAGTAAGTTCAATCAGGAAATAAGAGTGAACTATGAGTAGATGTATGGATAAATATGTAAGTAAGTGGGTGTGGTAGAGGAGAGTGGGACTCCTCTACATTTAGCATGAACAGATCTACATTCGACAGAAGATATTTGCACATGCATCTTTTTACCTTTGCCGCAAGTCCAGCCATGAATGTGCTGGATCAAGGCTGTAAACACTTGTTAGGTGCTCAGTCCTTTCTGACTCCTAGTATGTTAGTCCAGGTAGACTAGAGAAACAAGATCCAGAGAAACCCATATGTGTATAAGAGAGAGTTTTATATAAAGGGTAATTGTACATAAGAAAACATCTCAACCCACTCCAGGCCCTTAAGTCCAATATTAGCCCATATGTCCGATACCAATCTATAAAGTTCTCTTCAGACTCATGAAATGCATGCAATGACGCCGAATGCAAGACAATCACAAGCCAGTGGGTGGAAAGTCTTTGGATCCAAGGGCGTTGTAACCATCTCAGCCCTGGCAGGGGTCTCTACATGGCTTCTCCGGCTTCAGAGGTCTGGTTGCATCAGGGTAGGTCCATGTGGCTTCTCCAGCTCAGGGCACTAGAGTAGTTCCATGTGTCTTGTCAGCTGCACTGTCTCCCAGGGAGGGAGCAGAAAAAGAGAGAGTGTGTCTCCAGCCTCCAAGGAGGAAATACCAAAGCTCTTAGAATTCTCCGGAGAAGGCCACGCCCACGCAGAGGCCTCATTGGCTGTGACCCGATTGACAGACTAGACTCCACCCCTTCACTCTTAATCCTCTCAAGGCCCAAACTGACACCAGATTATGTAACTACCACAACCTAGCAAGCAGGCGTTCAACAGAAGGAAACATCGTCCCCAGTCCTGCACTATCCCCACAATTGTTCCTATGCTTGAGCCCGTTGCTGCCACCACTGTCCATCTATCTAGTTAAGGGTCTGGCAGGGCAGGGGAGGGAGTGGTGGTGGTGGTTTGTTTCTGCTGCCCTTCTACTTTACCAAGCATGCTACACTTTTCTAGGGACTGGTCTCTCTTGATAAAAAGTCCAAAGTCTGTGAGACGAAAGGATACTTCTTAGGGGAACAAACAAACACTTATTTGATCTAATCAGTGCCTTGAGGGAATGAGTCATGGTCCCTGAGCCTCGGGACCACAGCCTTGGTGGACACCAATATCAATTGGCATAACAGAGTCCACAAGGAAAAGGTTCTACATCTTGCTTTGACGTGTAGCAACTGGAGTCTTAAAAGCTTGTGAGTGGACATCTAGAATGCAACTATTGATCTTTCTCTGTCTGGATGAAAGACAAGAAGAAAAAAAGCAATGATACATAGAAACAATGAGTCCAGTGGACACGCCAGCAAGGGTCTCAACAGCTCTGAGACCAGAAAAACTAGATGGTGCCCTGGAGCTACTACTAAGATCCTGGATAGAGTGGGAGAAAGCTATGTAACAAAACTCAAAAACAAAAATTACGCCAGGGTTACTAATGAGCTAGAGACTGGTGTAAACCCTGAGACTATGGCCCTTAACCCCCAGGTTTATAAATGAACTCACCGTCCCGGCTCCATCTCAGCCAAATAATAGACGTGTTTATAAGGGGAATAATAACACTAAGGAGGTATGCACACCTCCAGTTTACCAATCATGTGAGATAAAAAGGGCAATGTTTACCCAAGGATAAAGTTCAGGATGGTTAGAAAAGAAAGACGAAAAGAAACAGGAAGCAGGGAGGAAGTGGAATAACTGATGTCATGTCGTGGGAATTCCAATCAAGGGTATGAAACAAAATGAGTAAGAATGGCTGAATGGCAAACTGATAGGCTCCGTGAACCTTCATCCAATTCACCATAAAAGCTATTAAAAAGAACTGAGTGAACTGGCATGTTTTAGGCATTTAACTAGACAGATATATACTAATTTCAATTTCGTGAGCTTCTGTTCATAAGTTGGAAATTACATACTTTAAAGGAGACCTCGTGGTGCAATGCTTAAGAGCTCAGTTGCAAACTGAAGGTCACCAGTTCACACCACCCACTGCCCGTGGGGGAGAGAAGTGGTTCTTTGCTGCTTTCACGAAGATTTACGGTCTTGAAAATGCTGTACGGCAGTTCTACGCTGTCCTATAGGGTCACCAGGAGGCAGAACCAGCGTAGTGAATTAAGCAAACCAAAACGAAATCTATGTATTAAATGTCTGAGTGGTGCAAACGAATGTGTTTGGCTGCTAACTGAAAGGTTAGAGGTTCACCTTGCTCTAGAGGCACCTCAGAAGAAAGTCGGGCCATTGATTTCTCAAAGATTATGACCTTGGAAAACTCATGGACAGTTCTGCTCACACCTGAGGTTGCCGTGAGTTGGAGCCTTGACAGAGCTGGGTATTTCTCTGTACTAACAAACATCACAGATGTGTTTGTACAAAGAACATTGTTATCGAGTCAACTGTTACTCATAACAACCCTATAGGACAGAGTAGGGCTGCCCCACAGGTGTCCAAGGCTATAACCTTTATCCACATGGACTGCCACAGCTTTCTCCCATGGAGTGGACGGTGGGTTTGAACCACTAGCCTTTTGGTTATTAGTTGGGTGCTTCAACCGCCATATCACCAGGGCTCAATGACGATGTATCTGATTGTAAGTCAATATGTACTTAGAATATTTTTTTCAGCGTTAAATGTTGCGTCATCCCTTAAGTCCTGGCAAGCCCTTGGGCCTCATGTCTACAGAGTTTAACTGACTATAGTAGACCGGAGAATAAGCAATCAATCCTCTCTAAAGAATGAAGTTTTAAAAAGGATATTTCAGTTTAATAGTCATTGAAGACCCAGGTTAGTAGATGGATCAACATGACCAGAGGCTAGTTCTGCGGAGGAACCTGAAGGCTGTAGAAGACCGGCCCATGACCCCCCAGGCCTGCTGTAGGAAGTGAGCATCCCACCACAGAGGTTTCTGGTGCAGATCCACTCCTGGTCCCGCGGGACTCTCCTCCAAGCTGTCCTTCCTAAACCACTTGAATCTCATTTCTCCTGCAGCTGATTCTTTTCCCTCCCCCTTCAAGATGTTAACAATTTCTGTGGAACCATCTGGATGTTATTAAGAAAGTGTCCCGGGTCCTCTGAGGCAGCTGGCTGCGGCCTCTTGCCTTGTTTCCTGTGTCCTGGATGTCTAAGTTGGCTTTCATAAGAAATTTGGAATATTAGCTTAAAAAAAGAAACAGTCAATATTTTTCAGGCATTGAGCTCTTGCAGCTTAATTTTCTCGGCTGGGACTTTGCAATTTTAGCCCCCATCTTTGTTCCTGCTCTGAGAAGGATGAAGCATGTCTGTTTTTAAAAACAAAACAAAACAACAGAAGGCATCAGGGGTAAGGGGCGAACCAGAGGTTCGGTCTTCCTCCCCTTGTGCAGCTAGCCTTACAAAACCTTCTCTAGGGCATTGGGGCTGGTGCCCAGCCATGGCCACACTGCCACCCCCTGCTTCAACATCTCTGCCCCCAGAGAAGCTAGTTAGTTCAGCTCTGTAAGGTTCTCTACTGGTATCCTTGAATAAAATCAAACAAAGCTCCCAAACAAGGGCCTGAGCAAATGGCAATGATTCCTTGGCTAGGATGACTATGTCATTTGGTGGGACATTGAAGAATCACCAGATGCCCCCTTTCTAACCACTAGCTGGGGACAGCTAGGTCCAAACATGGAGGCTCCTATATAGATCAATTTACTACCCAGATCCTGCAAGTGGGCCTGGGCATTACTACCCTCTCTCTTTGCTGAAACACAACGGCCCAGCTTTGAGCGTCTGGCCTTCACGAACCTTCGTCTTCCCATTACCAGTTGTCGTCAAGTTGATTCTGACTCAGGTGACCCCCAGTGTGTCAGAGGAGGACTGAGTAGGACTTTCCATTGCTGATTTTTCAGGAGTAGATCACCAAATCTTTCTGCGAAGACATGTCTGAGAAGGACCTCGGACCTTCTGTCCAGCAGCTGGACACATTAACCATTCGTGTCACCCCACGGGTCCCTCCCCACTAAAGACGCCCGTGCCCACTCCTTGTTTTCATCTGTTTCCTAGCTAGCCATTACCTTCAACCAATTCTAACTACAGCACCCTTTCAATTTCACTAATAAACTTAGCCCTCGCTCTCTGTAAGACTTTAAGACCCCCAGCCAATGCCCTCAGGTCAGAGATGACTGTGGTTCAGGGCATGAGCCCCATGAAACACTTCACGGAATGACTTACGGAGAAGACAAACAGCCTCGCCATTTGTCTCTGCTGCTGCGGGAACTAAGAGGGGTCTGGGAAGGAAGCATAGGATCCACTTTCCACTGACGCGCCACTTAAAGTGAGGTAGGATTTGTACCTTCCTATTCCTAGCCTTTTTGTGACAAGCCACATCCTCTATCTGTGTGCAATGGATCTCTAATCAAAGGTTCCTCTCCCCTGTCTTCTTACTTTGAAAAAGGATTCAAGCTACAAAAATGTTAGGAGAATAACGGAATGAACCCTGAAGATCCTCGTCCTAGGTCACCCGTGGTTAAAATATTGCCACATTTTCTTTTCCCAATAGCTGTTTTCTAATCCACTTGAAAGCTGAGTATGTTGAAACACCAACCCTTAATACTTCGTCATGCAATGCATCACCAAATGCTTCCTAAGAACTAGAATATCTTCCTATCTAACCATAATCCAACCATCACATTTAAGAAATTTATATTGAAAATATTATCTAGTAGATAATTCATATTCATCTTCTCCAATGGTCCAAATCATGTTCTTTATAGCTTTTTTAAATTGAGATATAATTCAAATAAAATAAAGTTCACCCTTTTAAAGTGTTTAATTCAGTGGATTTTAGTATGTTCCCGGAGTTCTGCAACCATCACCAGTCATCCGGGACATTTTGGTCACCTCAGTAAGGAGCACAATACTCTTTATCCTAAGTCACCACTCCCATTCCCCAGCCTCAGGAGATCCCTTACGTTGTCACCAGTGACACTCATATATGCGTAATAAAGAAATGTCTATCAAGAAAACAGCCCACAAAGCTGTAGCATGACAGGCCTCAAGTCCATGGGTCAGGTGCTAAGCTGGGTGCTTCCCAACTCACAGAGCTGCTGCCACTGGAGAACCAAGGAGCTGAAAGACCATAGACAAATTCAAGTAGATTCAAGGCAGGCAATAAGGCATCTACTAACAACTCCCAGGGCCGACAGGCCACATGGTGGAGCATTGGACCAAGTTCCAAGAAACCAGACAAAGGACCGGGGCCAGTAAGAAGAGGAAGGGAGGAAACCCAGTTCTCACAGCGTCTTTTTATAGATATAAAATTGGCTACGCCCACACGGAAATGTCATCAGGTGGTGGCATTCAGCTTACTATCAGGAGAGGCCTTCCTACCAAATACTAATGACCCTGGCCCAGTCAAGTTGACACAAAACCTAACTCTCACACCACTAATCTACATTGTCTCTATAGAACTGCCTGTTCCACACATTACATGCAAATGGTATGTACAATATGTGGAGTTGTATGTCTGACTCATTTTACTTGGCAAAATGTTTTCAAGGTCCATCCCTGTTGTAATATATATCAGGACGCCATTCTTATTTCCTGTGTGAATACTATCACATTGTATGGATACACAGGTATGTGTAGCTTAATGTACACAATACGTTCTGAGCCATAGGACATTACATGATTTGGGTGTGGAACAAACACTGGATTAAAAGCATATGGGAGCTGCTTTCAGAGTGGAAGCCAGAGGAGGGGTGGAGGTGGCAGCAGCGGCCAGAGTGAGGAGGGAATCAAATGTATCCCGCTGCTCCCATTGATCTGCCTGCCACCTACCTGTCCACCAGATAAAGCTTGAGAGCCTGCACCCAGAACCAGAGCCTTTTACCGCATCTGCCTGTGTCTCACCTATAGACCAGCTGCAAGGGTTTGAGTTTGGGGTCTTTAAAACCACTAGAGATGAATAATAACAAAAGGAAAGCTACTTTTCCTTATAAAAATCGAATGAAACCAGGAATGCATATGCACTCAGACAATACCCACAGGGACATTAAGTGATGCGTATCTGTACAGTAGTTTGCATGGTTGTACTGTGGTTGTTCAGTGCCTCAAGTCGGCGCCGACCCACAGTAACCCCATGACCAACCGAACGAAACACTGCATGGTCGTGAACCAGCCTCACAATTGTGACCCTGCTGGCATTTGAAATACCAGTGACAAAGCTTCCAGCATCACAGCCACACACAAGCCACCACAGTACGACAGACTGACAGACAAGTGGTGGGGGTGGTTTCTTAGCTTTTTAAAATTCTAGGGACCAATCAAAGATTTTATGTTGGATTTACGTGTTTTGTCTTTGATTTCCTTTATCCTACGTTCTGACATCAATTCTAGACCATCAATTTAGGTTCTAGAATATTCCATGTATATCTTATCTTCTCTAATTTTCATAATGCTGTAGTTTTTGAAGAGCCCAGGCTGGTTATCTTGAATAATGTCCTGTATTTGTTGAATTGTTTCCTCTTATTTGACTCAGGTTAAACAATGTTGGAAGGAATACCACATGGGTGAGGTTGTGTACTTCCTATTGCTTCATACCACAAGGCAGGCGCACAATGTTGGTTTGTCTCGCAATCGGCGATGCCCTATTTTGTCATTCAGTTAGATGGTATTTACTAGATCTCCTTGTTGGAAAGACACACTTTTTGTATAATACTAAAACAAGTAATATCAATGTAAGTAATCTTTTAAGACTGTAAAGATCTTATTTCCCAACAATCTTTAACCAATGACTTTCATATCCAAAGATCATGCTTGCTTGAATCCATTGTTCTGATGGTGTTACAAAACAGTAATTTGATGACTTAGGACTTTTTGTACCCTATAATTCCTTGTACATTTAGTTGCTGGAATTTTGTCAAAAAAGTGATTTCTCCATTCTACCCTCACCTTTTTAATCATTGTGGATTCGGTTTTTATTTTTTTAAGTCATGCTATAATCAATATCATTCTTCATATTCTTTGTGATGCTCAAGCTATTCTGAATTTGGCCGGTAAGAGTAATTTGGGGCAGCTCCCATTCTGATTTTTTTTAACACATCCCTGTCAGTCTTCAGGAGCCCTGGTGACCTAGTGGATTATGCACTTGGCTGCCAACCACAAGGTCAGCAGTTCAAAACCACCATCTGCTCCAAGGGAGAAAGATGAGGCTTTCTACTCCCATAAACCGTTAAAGTCTCAGAAACCCATATGAGCATTTCTACCCTTATATAGGGTCATATGAGTTGCACTCAATTCCATGACAGTAAGTTTGTTTGTTTTAATTTATTTATCAATCTTTAATATCTTCTTTATTTTGTGACCTACTAAAATATTCCAGACTCACCAGGTACTTTCCCTTCCCCAGAATTTAAATGATCATTTCTCCAAGAAGTTCTGTTTCTTCTAGTGAGAAATGTTATTTAGAAACCAAACTTTGGGGCTAGATGTGCTTATTGCTATTGGGTTGTCTCATATGTTTGCTCCTGGATGACTTAAGCACTTATTTAAACCTTCCATGTGCGAATGCTCTTGTGATTTTTAGCTGGGTGTCAGTCCATGGGTAATACTTACTGCATAGCCTGTGTGGCTTAAATATGATAGGTATAAGAACTGTCATGATTTTAATATCTACTAGGTACTCGAGAGCTCCGTCCTTGCTCTTTCACAAGCTGAACTTCACTTAATCCTGGCAATAATTGAATGGACTGGGAAATATTATTCATCTTATTTAACAAATGCGGGAGTTGAGGTACAGAGAGATCAGGTAACCTATCCTGGTAGTGTAGGGGTTACTGCTTGGGTTGCTAACCACAAGGTCAGTTTGAAACCACCAACTGATTAGCAGAGAAGAAAGAAGCCTGCTACTCCCGTCCAGGGTTGCTGTTCTGG
>NW_022111372.1:93148381-93168268 GCF_000313985.2 Echinops telfairi
ACACACACACACACACACACACACACACACACACACAGTGGGTCTGAGCATTGGAATTTGCTTCTGAGACATTGCCCAGTGGAATGAGGAAGGCACGGGGAACCCAGGAGTGGATAAGCCCCATCGCCTTGTGGGTTTCTCAGTTAAGAAAGTGCAGTAATGACACTAACCCTATGGACCATATAAGGTTGCTGTGGTGACCAACTGATATAATACGCACATAGGCAGAAGCCTTTGTGGGAATTATCAAGCTCTAGCACATGGAAATGGTGGGCAAACTGAGCTGAGAGTGTACGTGCATCACTTAGATCAGCGGTTCTCAACCTTCCTCATGCCGCGGCCCTTTCATACAGTTCCTCATGTGGTGGTGACCCCCAGCCATGACATTATTTTCGTTGCTACTTCCCAACTGTCATTTTGCTACTGTTATGAAGTGCCATGTAAATATCTGATAGGCAGGATGGATTTTCATTGTTACAAATTGAACATAAGTAGAGCATAGTGATTCATCCCCAAAACACTATGTACTTATATATTGTGAAATATTTATTTCTAATTACAAATAAATGAAATTTTGTCCTGGAGTATGGTATAGCATGGGTATCGGTCTTCATGCCTATGTGGTACTCCTAGGTGGGCGTACCTGCATGTGGACTAACCCTCCTGGGGATGGATAGAGGAGCGGCGTCTCAGTTCCTAAGACCATCAGAAATATGTGTTTTCCAATGGTCTTAGGTGACCCCTGTGAAAAGGTCGTTTGACCCCCAAAAGGGTCGTGACCCACAGGTTGAGAACCGCTGACTTAGACAAAGGTGAGAAGGGAGAGGCGTTAATTCTGAAGTGATCACAAGACCCTGCCTGTCCAGGTCCTGATGTAGTGCCCCAGGGTGGGACTAAAGAATCTCAACTCGGAACATGTCCCCGAGTGATTCGGACACAGGGGGTTCCGTGGATGGAAACCTGATGGTACAGGAGGTGATAAGCCCCTGCTTAGAGACTGCTTCAATTGTTCTCAACCTCATTTCTTCCATCTGAAGGCTTTTCTTCTCCCCACCCCCCAGCCCCCACGGCTCCCCAGCCGTTTTACACCGGGTTCTTTGACTCATGCTTCCTTTCAACTCCGAGATCCCTTCTCCAGGTTAGCCTTCTGGGTGCTCAGGACACAGCCAGGCGTCCTGTTAGCTGCTCCCACCACACATCAACCTGCTCTCATGGCACACATGAACCTGACCACTACATAACTGCGGTCTGGCCTCGGAGCTAGCTCGGGGTCCTGCCTCCCTTGACAGACAGTAGGTGGCACAGGGCCAGGGCCAGGGCCTCGCGTCGTATCTGCTGACTTGCAAGCATATGAAGAAATTAAAAATCCTAACTTTATTACCAAAGATTGGACTGAGTGTAGAATTCATAAATAACGAATAAAGTTCATTACCACCGTGAATAATTGGATACCCCACTTCCTGTTCTCATCATCTTTCCTGTAGTCCTCGGAAAGACAGTTTTCAGGGAGGAAATTGCACTTTTAATGACAAATTTGGGGACAATCTGCTCAGAATAGGCAGGAATTCATAATGAAATGACGGCCCTCTGCTCCGGCCTCCCCTCCCACTTCCTTGGCCTCCCGGCTCGGTTGTCATCTTGTACTGGAGCGATAGCAGAATCTCTTCTCCTGCCGATTGCATCTAACCTGTGCCACGCAGGGAGCCGCTGGTCCTGGGAGGGAGGGGGCTCCCCTCGGGTCATCATTAATTGCGTGTGTTCCCCAAGTTACATGTGTTTTCATCTGTGCATTTCTCTCCCTCCTGAGAGGGGTCCCATAAAGCTCTTTTACGATGCAACCTCAGGCCAAATAAGCATTGGATTTCACAAGCAGGGTTTATGCCCCTGTGTTTGTGGCAAGATGGGAGGCAGGGCGCTGTTTTGCTTTAAATGTTTGTTCCTCCAAAGTGGCTGCTGACTCTGTCTGGAAAAGTTGAAAGGATACATACGAAGGAATGAGGACAAGAACCATTTCGACAAGGATTTCCAGAACTCTGTCGTGATCCTGAACTCGAGGGAGCAGCAGAGCACTCCGTATAGGTGGAGGCTCCCGGGGTCTACATTTCATGCACTTTTGATTTCCTACAGGCGTGCGGCGTTTGTTTTTTCCCCCGTCGGTACCCAGCTCCCAACACAATTAGAGGAAGAAACACAAAGACACTAGCTGCTTCAGCTCTTCAATTCTAAGTAGATTAGGGGGGGGGGGGGGGGGGATATCAAAGATTGCAAGAAGAAAGAAAAGGGTTTGAAACTGATGCTGACAGCAAGTGTACAACCACGCTTACTCTAATTGAACTATGGATTGTTATAGTATCTGTAGGAGCGCCCAATCAAATGAAAAGAAAAAAAAAAAGAAAGAAATCTAACAACCAACAAATAAATAAATAAAGAGAATAAAATAAACCCCTATACACACGCACAAAAAATACTGTGTAAAAATATACAAACTCTTAATACCCTGGGCTGTTAACCTAGAGGTTGGAGGTTCAAGTCCATGTCAAGCCCCCTCAGAAGAAAGTTCTGGGATCTAGTTCCCAAAAGTCAGCCACTGAACCTGCTGTGGCAGATAGTGCTCTCTGACGCAAGTGGGGCCACCGTGAGTAGGAAGACAGGTGATTTGTGTGTAAAGGCTGTTGGTCTCAGAAAACACTCCAAAAAATACACATAATAATATGACCAAATGGGGTGACACTTTCTTGGGAAATTCCCTTTGGTTTAGCATCACCTTCAATTTGTACCTGAGTTAGGCCGGCGTCGGGGAAACCCAGCACCAAGATTTGTATTCAGTTCAACAAAGCTCTTCGCTGCAGGTGCTTCCTGGGCTCCGTGCCCTACCATATATTAGCTGACTAGGCACATTCCTTCCTCTCCATGCCTCGGTTTCCCCAACCGTGAGTCGGGGAGAACAACACATTCCGGGGGTAATAGTAGACACCCCGGAAGCTGGTCGTGAATCTAAATGGAAACAGCACGTGAAGAGCTTGCCCGCACGGGCTGCCGGTTCACCGCACTGCTGCAGACTGACTCCCCGTGAACTCCTCGGAGTCCCAGGAGCAGGGTGCTCGGCAGCATTTTCAGCGGCTGGCTTTTTGCAACTAGATTGGGAGGCCTTTCTGCTGCATTGCCACTCTACGAACTCAAACTTCCAACCTTTCCAATATAGCGGCTAAGCGCATTAACCCCGGAACAGTAAGTGTTCAGTAAGTGTTGGCTGATATGACTAATTTAGGCTTAAACAAATCTTTAGTATGATCCACTATGAAGCAGGCATTGTCCCAGAGCTTGAGCATATAAAGATGAATGGTGCATGCTCACTTCCAGGATGGATAATGACAGTAATAAAAAGATTGACAGCGATGGTGGCAGACGCAACTGGGAACTGATGAGCATTTCCTATGTGCCAAGGACTGGGCTAAGAAATGTACACGGACTATTCAAATCCTCAAAATAACTTTTTGAGGTGGGTCCCCTGGTTGCCCCACTTTATAAATGAAAAACCAGAGACACCAAGAAGGAACTTGCCCAATGTTACCAAGTGAGTAGGGAAGATTTGAACCCAACTAGGCTGACGGCATAGCCTGAGCCCTTAACCTCAATTGCTCCTTTAAGGAGATTCACAGTGACGTAGGGGATGTGAGTGAGTGGTGGAGAGAGGGAAGGCAAAGGAAACAAAATAACTGATGACTACAGCATTGACTGATGGCCGTCAGAGGCAGACTTCCCTGCAAGACTGCTGTGGCAGTTAGATTTTTGTCAACTTGACCCTGTGTGACTATGTAAGGGTGGAGTCTAACCTGTCAATCAGGTCTCAGCCTGATGCTGTGGGTGTGGTCTTCTTACAAAGGAGAAAGTGGGAACTTTCTTCTCTTTCTCTCTCTGTCGTCCTACTTGCTAGGATTCTGTGTTTGCTTCTGGGGGCAGCCCCATGTGGGTCTCCAGGCCCAGAGAGTTGTTGGAAACCTACCATGTTCCACCAACCTTGGATCCATGAGACTCTGTACCCATGCACCTGTGATCTCCCTGCATTCCCTTCCCCTTTCTGTCATTAGCCTGCAGTTATATGAGTCTACCTGCACCAGACTTAAGGACCTAAGTTACCCTGGGCTGGGATGTCTTCTTGATATGAAATTACTTCTAGACATAAAGTTCTTTCTTAAATACATATGAGTATCCCGGATTTCATTTCTCTAGACAGCCCAGGCTAACACAAAACTGTTTTATGGTACATGCTGTGAGAACAAACTTGAAAGGGTCAATCATCTATCAAGGCAGTTAGGGAGAGGAGACGGAGCCAGGCTCGGAGTCACCAGTAGGAACTCAACAGGCATTCAGAGTTGGGAGCAGGGGTGGAGGGAAGGAGAAAGGAATGTCTGGAGCAGACAAAAGGTCCAGCAAGAGAAAAGGTCAGGAAGACAGGAAGTATCAAGTCATGATAGAGGCGCCACACGTTCCATTGACTACAGCTGGAGGCTGAATGCACAAGAAGGAATACAGGATGCCATGAGGCCTGGAAACCGTGCTAAGAGATGTACTGTACTTAGCAGCATGCAGCAGCTCAGAGGCAGCCCTAAATGTGGGGAAGAGATAGCAAAGAAGAAGAGAGGGTAACCTGTGTCCCAAGTTTGGCAACGAGTTCCAAATGGATGAGACCTGGGGAAGGGAGGTGAATGGGGAGGCTGCTGGAATACTCCTGACAGAAAGTGAGGGATCCAGAAGGGGAAGATCGGCAGAGACTGGGAGAGAGTAACTCAGATGCGTTCAAGAGGTGCTGATTAAGGAGGAAACTGGTCTTTCTTACGTCCTGGTGATTATTCAAGGGTTCGGTTAAATAGCTGCAACCCAGCTTCTCTTTTATCCCTCCCAACCATCCTGGGAAGTAGGATCCATTATCCTCCCTGTGAGGAACAGAAGGATTTCTCTTTAAGTTGTCTCCCCAAAGTATGTACCAGACTTAGCTGCTTAAGAGTGACTGTACAATAGGTGATCAGCGAAAGTAGGTCAGAGGTTATTCTCCTTAACATTAGTCATCTATAGTGGCTAGACTATTAGTCTGACTCACCCTAAATAAGACCCACTCCCTTCTGATAAGGATAATGGTGGTCTGTTCACTTGCAGGAGATACCAGAGAGCGCAAACCCGCCCAAGGATGACCAAGGTTAGATAGTCATTATCGGCTATCTAGATAAAGCAGACACCATTGTTATTCCCACAAATGTGGGCACACCCCTGGGTTATCCCCCTCCTATTGATTGTGTTGCTTATGTTAATACCCCTCCCGGTGACTCAGGTTATTGTCCGCCATCAGGGAACTTGCATGCCTCCCAGAATAGCAATTGTCTGTTTTATTATATGAGACATCAGAGTGATCAAACTTGTTCTAGAATGAATTGTATTGCCCCTTTCTGTGATGTATGACTCTGTAATCAGATCCCCCTAAAGTGATATGATGCGTGGTTAGCAATAAATAAGGAGGCTCCCTGGTTCTTGGGAGGGTGGCTGGCTTAAAGGGTGGTTGAGGAGGACGAGGCAGCTGCTTCTACTCTGAACGGCTAAGTCCCCTCCACGAGGACCATCAAGCGGGGCTGAGGTGAGCAATGCTACCATGAATTGCATCTGACTCCATTACTTGACTCCATCCTTTAACTCTCATGCTCTCTATGACTTTACTATAATCTCTACTTATTAGCGCTGTACAATTGCGCCTACCGAACCTGTGATGTTTTGTGAGGTTCCCTCTTCCCCTTAACCCCACACCTTCCCATTTCATGGAGAGAAGAAAAGGCTCTGAGAGATGAAGGCGCTTGTGTAAGGCAGCAGGCGAGTAGCAAGCAGAGCCAGTACTGGAGTACTAGCTGATCACACTGGGAAGCCTGTGTCCTCTGCTCTAGAGGCGGGGGAGTGGAGAGGGAGTCTGGAGCTGAGCTGAGGCTCACGTTTCTTGCTCCAGAGACCAGGTGAATGGTAAGGCCATTACTGAGATATATGTGAGCGGAAAGACGAGAGGCTCTGTGCTTGATGCTTTGGACAGGACATCCTGCCGGTGCCATCCAGTCTATAAGCACAAGTAGACAAAGAGCTGGGTTGGGAATATAGAATAAATCGTGAGGTTGAAACCATAGGAAAAGATGAAATCAGAGAGTGTATGATGTTAAGAGAGCAGGGTCTGGAACTCCAGGGAATACTGGCTAACAAAGGAAGGGAAGCCCGATGAAAGAGTTTGAGAAGAGGTCGTTTAAAACAGAAGAAACTATGAGGAAAACCGTGGCAGGATCAGGGCGATTGAGGAAAGTAGTTGGAAGAAGGTCAAACTACTCACCGGAGCCTTCCTTAGCAAAGAGGTCAAGGAAGCAAAGGAATGAAAGGTGTTCTTTGAATTTAGCAAATAGGATGCATCTCAATTGTTAGTGCAGCTGTTACAGAAATAGTAAGAGTGGGTGCCCTTGCTGGCGGGTGACTTCCAGGCGATTCTGACACATAGTAACTAACCCCAGGCCCAGCAAAGCAAGGCTGCCCATTCTGTGCCGTCTTCACACGTGCTGTTTGAGGCCATTGCTGCAGCCATGTCGTCAGTTCATCTACTTGAGGGTCTCCCTCCCTTTCATTGACCCTCCACCAACATTTCCCAGGGACTAATCTCTCCTGATAACATGTCCAACATACCTGAGGTAAAGTCTCATCATTTCTTGTTTTTAAAAACCTTTCTGGCTGTACTGCTTCCAAGACGTATATTTTTGGCCTCTTGGCAGTCCATGGTAATTTCAATTTTCCTCATCAGCGCTAGAATTCAAATGCATTATTTTTTCTGCAGTTTTCCTTATTCATGTCCCAACTTTCCCATACACAGAAAAAACGAAAACCAATTCACTGTGATTGAGTCCATTCTGACTCATATATACACGATGGACAGAAGTGAACGGCCTGTGGGTTTTCAAGGCTATACATGCTTAAGGGAGCGCAAAGCCTCATCTTTCTCTCATGGACTGGCTGGTGGGTTTGAACTGCTGACCTGGTGGTTATCAGCTGAACATGTAAGCCGCTATAACAGCAGGGCTCCTCACATTCATAAAGGCAATGGCAAATGCCATGGCTTGTGTCGGGAGCACCTGAGTCCTTAAAGTGATTCTCTTGCTCTTCAATCTTCCAACGAGGTCGTGGGTAGCACTGCCCAATGCAGTACATCATTTATTTTTTATGTTTTTAAAATCGTTTTATTGGGGCTCTTACAGCTCTTATACCAATCCACACCTCAGTTGTATCAAGCATATTTGTCCATGTGTTCACATCATCATTTTCTAAACATTTTCTTTCCGTTTGAACCCTTGCTATCATGATTTGGTATCTTGAATGCTGCTTCCATGCGCATTGATTGAGACTCCAAGTAATATGAAATCCCGAGAAGGTCGATCTTTGTTCATCAGATTGTCTATTCAGTTGTGAGGATTTCTGCGTTCTTCACATTGAGTTGCAATTCATACTATAGACTGCCGTGTTTGATTTTCATCAAGTGCTTCAAGTGCTCCCCGCTTTCCGGAAGCAGGGTTGTACCTTTATAGGTCAGGAGTTATGCATAAGCCTTCCTCCAAGCCCAATGCCACATTCTACTTCATATAGCCCAGTTTCTCAGGCTCTTTGCTCAGTATACAGATTGAATAACTATGCGAAAGGGTACAACTCCGTCCACCTTTCCTGATCTTAAACCATGAAATTTCTCCCTTGTTCTATTCAAACAACTTCCTCTTGGTCTATGTACAGGCCCCCCATGAGCACAACGAAGTGATGTGGAATTGTCATTCTTAAAAATGGTATCTATAGTTTGTTATGAGCTACACAGTTGAATGCTGTGTTAGTCTGGGTAGACTAGAGGAACAAATTCATAGACACTCGTATGTGTAGAGAGAGAACTTTATATCAAAGAGGAATTGTATATTAAGAATACATCGCAGCCCAGTCCAGGTCAAGTCTATAAGTCCAATATTAGCCCATATGTCTGATACCAATCTATAAATTCCTCTTTGGGCTCACGAAACACATGCGATGAGGCCAAATGCAGGAAGATCACAGGCCAGTGGGTGGAAAGTCTTGTGTATCCCGTGGCAGTGGAGGCATCTCAGTGCTGGCAGCGTCTCCACATGGCTCCTTCAGCTCCAGGGCTCTAGCATAGCTCCACGCGTCTTGTCAGCAAGCATGTCTTGCAGGGAGTGAGTCAGTGTCCTGCCTCCAGCGAGCTATGTAACTTCTCTGTGCCTCCAGATGAGGTCATCAAGCTGCAACCTGATTGACAAGCAAAACTCCACCCCTTCACTCTTAAGTCTCAAATTGACAACCGAGTATGTAACTACCACAAATGCCTTTACATCAATAAAAAAAACAAGTAACCATGTTTCTGATGCTCTCTGCCTTCAGTCAAGACCCATCTGCTACTAACAATGATATTCCTTCCTAAGGCCACGTTCTCGTCTAAATTCAACTTGAAATTCTGGCCACTTTCTTTTGATGTACTACTACAACTATAACAGAATAATCCTCAGCAAAATTTCACTTACACGTGACACCAACAATACGGTTCTGTAATTTCCACATTCTGTTGAGTCCCCTTTCTTTGGAATGGACACAAATATGGCTCTCTTCCAGTCTGTTGAACAGGTCGCTATCTTCCAATTTTCTTCGGAAATTGGAAAGGCGAGTGAATGTTTTCAGGCCTTCGTTAACTTGTAACATTTCAGTTGATTTTCATCAATTTCTGGAGCCTTATCTTTGGCTAATGCCTTAAAGGCAGCTTAAACTTCTGCCTTCAATACCGCTGGTGAATGGCTTTAGTCAATAGAAACTTATTTGCTCCCAGTTTTGAAGGCTAAAGGTCTGAATTCAGGTTCTCTCTGCTTGCTCTGGAACATCTTTGTTTCGGCTCTCTCCCAGCATCCCTCTGTTCCTGTATATCCATGGCATCTAGCTTTCCTGTTGGTGCTCCTTTCTCTCAGTGTCTAGGCCACTTCAGTTAGGACACACCCTACATTGATTAGAGTAATTTTAACGTAACAAAGAAATCCCTGTTTCTAAATAGGGTTCTATTCATATGGATAGGGTTAGAATTCTAACAAATATTTGGGCAGGGGGGTGGGACACAATTAAATCTACAGTGCCATGCCATTGGTGCCCTTGGTAAAAGCTCAGAGGAGACAATAGAGGCAAGGAAGCTGAAGTGGACATTACTCAGAGAAGTTCACCTGCAGGAAGAAAAGAGGCCACATGGTGGCTAGAGAAAACGGAAGGGTCTAAGCATCTTCCAGATAGTTTGAGTGAACAGGTGCAACCAAAGCACGTGTACACGTGGAGCAGGGAAGAAAGCCAGCAGAGAGTGTGGGATGAAGCTCACGAGAGATCCGTGGTAGGTGGGAGAAATGGCAGGGAAATAATCGAAAGCACTGGGAGAAGACTTTTAAACGTATAAAATCCAGCCCAATCCCCAAAATGTATAAAAAGTATCATTAGTTAAGGCATTTAATGTTCATGCAGGAATGTCTGTACAGATAAAAAGAACAAAGTAGACAGCCTTAGAGACAGACCCAAGAATAGGGGTGTGTGTGTGTGTGAGAGAGAGAGAGAGAGAGAGAAGGGGTGGTATTTTTAATCAGTAGGGGACAGGGACCGCTTACACCATAATTCAAATCCAAAGCAAACTCATTGTCATTGGTTGATTCAGACTCAGAGTGACCTTATAGGGCAAGGTACAAATGCCTTTGAGGTTTCTCACACTATAACTCGATGGAAATGAGAGTCTCGTTTTTCCTCTTTCAGAGCAGCTGACCACTTCTATTTGGCGAATTACTTGAAGGAAAACTTGAGATTCTTATTAATACTATATCCAAGCAAATGCCAGATGGATTGAAGGTTTAAATCTGTGACATGAAACCAAAGACAAAGGTATATGGAAATGTAATATAATCTTGGATAATCTGGTCCCTCAAAGTATATTAGAATGTTCCAGTTGAACCTAAAGTGGGATTCAGAGCTTGCCTCTTTCTGTGGTAGTGTAGGCTCATAGAGTTGGTGTGGCTTGGGAGGCAAAGGCAAATGCGTACTCTATCTACAAGGAAGAGTTGCATCCATATTACTTGATGTGGAGATGAAATGGCAGGAAGGACTTATTAGATAGATGATATTGACTGAAATACACAGGGTATTGTGACGAGACTCCTGGTTTAGCTCATGAATCAGATCTAGCACTGCTAGAAACACAGCATGGCCACAACACAGAGGTAACTATTAAGGCCTTATGAGCACATGTATTCCTAGGGAAGGGCACTAGTGAGATGTCAAAGCTGCCACTCCTCAAGCGTCCGGAGCAGAACATGCAACTGAAGGGTTCAAGGTCACCTCATACCCTTCCATGTCTGCAAGGCTGGTCCTATAAGTAATATGTTGACTAAGGAATAATTCAGAAACAGAAAGAATAGCATTTGAGTTCTTTAAGGCTTATCTTAAAACAAGCAACCATTTTAAGTGAGGTGTCAGCTAAATCCACACAGAGGAGCACACCAGCCTTTAGATTTACAATCTAAGGATTGTAAATAATAAAATCTAAGATCAGAGGAGGGAATTGTATTCGAATTTAAATTCTGAGCACCTATTTTGCATAAGGCTAAGGATGACAGTAAAAGTCCAAAATCCATTTGCAGAGTCCCCAAGTGGATTAAGTTACCTCAGACTATTGATCAGGCATGTGAACAGTCACATCCTCAGAAACAGTGTTTTGGAAAGTGGGTTATTGTAGATATAGTTAAATTAAATTTTAATACATTATCATTTTTTCCCTTTTGACCCAAATTTTTAATTTGTTCTAGTTTTTACTATCTTCTGCTTTCTTTTGGATTGAGGTTTTTCTATGCTTTATTTTATTGTAATTGATGGGTTCTTTGTAGGACTTTCTTTATATAAAATCCACAATTGGTAACCCATAGAGACAGTAACTAGATTAATAGTTCCTTAGGGTTCTGGCAGCGGAAATTGAGGGGAAATAGTGAGCTAATAATAATGGGTATATGAATGATGAAAATGTTCTAAGATTTATTATGGTGATGATTGAACAACTCTTTTAAATATATTTAAACCATTGAATTTAATGGCACATGAAGTATAGGCCAATAAAACTGTTAAAAGAAATATTAACAAAGATGCATGACAATAATTAGAAACAATCAAAATGACCTTCAAGGACAAAAAAAGAAATAATCCAGAGAGATTCTTGAAAGACACAGGCAATGACATAATCTTGAATCTCTCAGAGCCCTCACATAATAATAAAGCCACTAAACAAAAACAAACCCGTAGCCCATTCCAACTCATAGAGACCTTCTAGGGAAAATTAGAACTTCCCCACAGAGTCCCCAGTTCCCGATCTTTGCCAAAGCAGCAGATTGTTATCCATTTCTCACATGGAACAGCTGGTGGCTGTCAACTGAGATTTGGGGGGTTAGCAGCCCAATGTTTTACCCACTGTGCCACCAGGGGTCCTTCGGAGAAGGCCCACCCAACCAAACCCAAACTCATTGCCATTGAGTTGATTACCACTCACAGCAACCCTATAGAACTGCTTGTTGGAGTTTAAACAAAAGAGAGCTGCTCGTTAGAGTTTCTGGGACGATAAACCTTCATGGGAGCAGACAGCTTCATCTTCCTCCTGTAGCACAGTTGGTAGATTTGAACTATTGATCTTACAGTTATCAGCCCAGCACTTAACCCACTCTGCTCCCAGGGCTCCTTAGATAAGGCAAGGAGCCCCTTCACACAAGTATTTCAGCTAATAAATAGGAAGTGGGGTGGGACTTAGAATATCACCAACCTGTAACTCCAACAAATTAAGATCTAGCTAGTGCACCTCGATAGCTCCTAACATCACAGATAATGATGTTGCTTTACCAGGATGTTGCTTCTTGGTAAAGGACTACAATTCCACTAAGTGCCATGCCAAAGGAATGGATCATAAGTCTGATCAAGGCTCTGAATCAATGACCAATTTGCAAGAAATACAGAAAACAGAGGAGTCTGTTCTGCCGACTGTACCATGAGATTGAATGATGGGAAACTCTATAGGTCATTTTCCATTTTTTTTCCAGCAGATAAATTGTAAGGAAAATAAATAAGTAGTGAAGACTATATGGATTACAGAATCTTAAAAGATTTTTTTAATGAAAAAGACTAAACTATATGATCAAGAGATAAATACTTGAGTGATAAAGCTATAAAGAACTACAGCCAAGCTAGTGGGATATTTGGGGGGGAAGGAGGGATTGTGATGGGTCCAGAATCCAAAGATTGGCTTATGGGGCAGGCAGCCAAGTTATATTTCTTGACCAGGTGGAGTTTGTGCAAGAATAACTCATTAAATTACATATTTGTTTTTTAACGGGTTTATTGACATATAATTCACATGCCATACAATTTAATGTTTGAAATATATTAAAAAGATTTGTACAATCATCACCACAATCAATGTTAGACCATTTTCTTTATTTTTGTACTCCTTATTCTTAGCTCACGATGTCCTCCCAACTTCCCCTGCCATAACCCTAAGAAACGATTCATCTAATTGCTTTCTCTATAGACTTCCCTATCCTGGAGTCCATATAAAGAAAATCATACCAAACAAGCAACCCTCCCCTGGGCAAGTCATCTCCCACCAGGAGACCTCTGGCTCATCCTTTGGTTTCCCAGTGATGTCTTTCAGGGAGAGACGGCAGTAAATGATTAATAGGCGCATTCCTGTGTACTTGGTAATAATATTTCTCATAAATTAATAAATTGTAAAGTACTTATAGTGTACAATGGATACCACTTTATGTGAAATTCATGAGAAGAAAGAATGAGTGATGAGACTGATCTTTTTATAGCTGAAAACCCTGGGTCTCCATTTCCTCTGTAGGGCAGGAGATGAGTCAGCTGCTGAGGGTGAGGAAGGGTGGGACAGCTGCAAAGGGCAATGGGAAAGGGCTGAACCAGACAGGTGAAGGGATTACTTCTCCATCCTCTTGAGCCAATGCAGCACCATCTGTCCTGGCCACCAGATTGTCAAATTTTGAATCTCCGTTCAGGTTCACCCAGGACATACGACTACACTTAGATAAGCTACCCATCCAAGTTTATTTAAACATTCACCTAGATATATTTCACCTAGTATCTCTGGATATGGTTTCATGTTTTAAATTTAAATCATTACTCCATTTGGGGTGGGGGGGATTTTAGATTTAGTATATAAAGTAGGTTTATGAGTTTTATTTTCCAAATATTAATTAGTGGTATCAACACTGTTAATGGAATAATCTAGCCTTCATTACTGATCTAAAATGCTATAATTACCATAACTGGGTGCACAGAAACATGAAACTGTTCCCCTAGTTCCAACCCCCCTGGTCAATGTAAACAGAACTCAATCAATTAAGAAATCAATTTGTACAAACCAACAACTCATGGACTGCAGCTTGGAGTTGGACTATACTCACATAAACTCCTCAGATCAACCGTACCTTAAATTCTATACCACTGATAAATTATTGATGTTATCAAAATAACCTTATTCCCCAGGGGATGACTGACAATGTTTTTTTGTTTTGTTTTGTTTGTTTTGTTGTTGTTGTTCTTTTGGTTTGGGGTTTTGTTTTTGTCATAATAAGACGGCCAAAGTAAACCAGAGTCCTGCATAACCCATGGACAGCAGATGGAGTCTGGGCTTCTGGGCTCCCACCTAAATCTAGCCCCAATCTAAGAACAGTTAACATGGCCCTGGCTCAACCTTCACCTACATGAAGAGATCACTGAAGAGCAGGGTGCTACAGCAAAGCGGCGAAGAAAGCAGATGGTGATCAACTATCAATTGGAATAGTGCCTGGGGTCTTATAGCCTTTTACTGAAACAAACAGTCCTCTAAGCGAGGCATCAATTAACTCCACATGCAAGAAACACACCAGTCTGTGTCACTGAACGATGATGACAAAATCCAAATATGACAAAGGGCAAAGTATCAGAACGTAAATTATGAACACCCAACTTGTAGAAGGCTATGGAGGATAGTGGGGATCCCAAAATCCATCTGCAGATTATCTAGTCAGATTAAAACTCTGGCAGATCCCCTCTAGTCACAGGCGAGACTCTCGAACAGCTGTATGATCAGAGAGAGAGATTGTAAGCTTGGTTATGGTGGATCAAGCCATGGTATAATATGATAATTGCTCAGTTGACCTTCCTCTTGATCCAACCTGAATTTGTTCTAGGATCAAATATTTCTTGCTTGTTCCACAACAAATTTCTTCTCTGGCTTTTTAAAATATTGCTAATAGTCTGTTCTTCTTTACTCTCTAATTCTATCTTTATATTATTATTATTTTCTTCGTTTTGTTTTGTATTGTTTCTGTTAGGTTTCCCAGTTTGGTGCATGTCAGAGGAAACCAGCCTCCAACAACCAAAAGGCCAGCAGGCGTAACTGTATGGCGATAATATATGAAGATTACTATAACGGCATAGAGGATAGAAAGACAGGAGAGAGAATAAAATAAAGGAGTCAGACACATTTTATGGTAGCAGGCTCACTCGGTCCCTCTTGACATGGTACTGGGAGAAGAGAGAGCGAACCATCACTATCTAGGGATATTCATAGGTAGCCTATGACGTGCATATTCAGTAGTAACACGCGTCACAAGGTGGGTGGGATCTACCTTAAGGTCCCTGAGCTCACAGGTGAGGAAACCTAACACCTGCATTGGGGGAAGGTATGAGGGGAGTTGGGTGACACTGCAGGAAGAGAGAAAAGGATGTCTGCTTCCACAGGGAGACAGAATCAACCATGTGCTCCCTTTAAGGCAGCAGAGCTGTTAGGGGGGAATCCGTGGGAATGATAGTTAAAGCTGGATAATGTACTTGGACTTTACCTCTAACTTGCCTAAGTGGAGGTTTACCTATCGTGGAGAATCCAGTTTCTCTCTGCTACAAGTTGGTCCTCATCATATTTCCCTCACTGTTAGTTTCCCACAGGTGCACAGAGACAATATCTGACGCAATGGTTTATCAAGGATGGGGAGTGGAAGGGCTGGTGGGTGGGGGTGAGGGTGAGGGCAAGTGGAGAGCAAACAATAAATGCAGGAGGGGGGAGGGAGCATTAGAACCGATTGCGATGATGCATATACAACTCTTTTCAAAAGTAACTTAACTATGGAAGTGTATGATATGTGAATATTACATCAAGAAACCTACTGAAAAAAAGGGAAAAACCAAACTTGACCAATGGTTACCATGGGTGAAGGAAGAAGAGTTTTGGTTTAGGGGCATTGAATTTATGCTAATGGTGGTAGAATCATTTTGAAAAAGAGATCAATAATGGTTGTACACACAAATAATCAATGGCACTGAATTATACGAACTTGTTGAATGGGAGAATGTTTTGTGTGTATCATTACGTGAATAATAAGGGGCACAAGGAGGAAGAAATGTTCTAAAATTGATTGTGGCGATGAATGTACAACTCTTCTCGATATGACTGAACTGTTGAATTGTATGCTATGTACATGAAGTGCTCATAAATCTGCTTTGTTTTGTTTTTTAAAAAAGAATATCCCAAGACAAAAGCCGGGGTGGGGGGCGTGCGTGCGTGCGTGGTGGGGCGGGGCGGGAGGTGGGACGTGAAGTTGACTGACATTGAGAAGGTTCTTCACCTCGATTAAAGGTGGTGTGGTTTCAGGGCAGGGGAGCAGATCTCTAATTCTAAAGCTGACAGGGTCGAAGTTGGCTCTCATATCCATATATAGCCATCAGCCTTCCTTTCTCCCATTTACTATGGGCTGTTTCGCATAACACTCTGGAGTCATATTACCTGGTTGGAGTGCAGGATCATCCTCTACTAAACAAACAAGTGACATTCAAAGCAAAACAAAACGAACCATTGCCACTGAGTTGTTTCTGACTCAGAACAACGCTACAGGACAAAGTAAAACTGTTCCCCTAAAGTTTCTGTAACCTTTACTACCATGTTTTATCTGCAGAGTAGCTGTGCATTAGAACCAACAACCTTCCAGTTAGCAGCTAAGCATTAAACCTCTGTGCTGCCAGGGCTCCTAACCAAGTGACGTTCATTAGAATATTTAACCTCTTTGTATGTCAGCGTCTTCCTCTGTAAGATAGGAATAATAAAAGTACGTACCATGTAGGCAGTTATGAAGATTAAATGAGATAAGGCAATTAAAGTGCCTAGTAATATCAGTAAAATGTAATTCCCATTATTACTGGTGGTGATGCTATCATCATTATCATTGTCGTCAACACCTAGATGGGCTTATAATGGAGTGTGGGGGCTCATAGCCACTTTCCATGGGCAATTCCTACTGGTCATTTACTGTGTTTTAGCCAGCATTCTAGTAATAAATAATGAAGTCAAAATTCTTATTCCCTTAGAACGAACACGCCAGTGGAGGACTACAATTAAACAAATGGCTTCTCTAGTAAGTTCTCTAGTGTAAGGAAAGCAGAGTCCTGCTTTAGGGCTTCATTGGTGAGCTTACCGTGAGCTGGTCGTCAGGGAAGACGGTATCACTGAACAGGTACAATTTGAGCAGCACCCTAAGTGACAAAGAGGAATCAGACGTGTGTTATTCAACTTTCAAACATTTTGTGTTTTATTCTTAGGTATCTTAACTGTTTTTAATTTTTAACTCAATTCTATTGTAGTCATAAAATCTGCTCTGAATAAATTCCTTCCTTGTAAATCTATTGGGAGTTTGTTTTTTTTTTTATGATCCTAGTCTATATCGAGGAAGGCACCATATGAACTTGAAAAGAATGTGCATTCTGCTGTTTCTCACGCTGTTGTTGTGTCACTGAGTTAATTTCACTCAGAATAGGCCTGTCAGAGAGTCAAACTGCCCCATAAAGTTTCCAACTATTTTTCAGAATGGACTGCCACATGGTTCTCCTATGGAGAAGTTGGTGGTTTGAATTAATGACCTGTGAGTTAGCAGACTTGGCCGTAGCCACTCTACCACCAGGGTGTTGTGTAAATATTAGTTAGGTTAAGACGGTTAATAGTCTTCATGTCGTCTATTATCTTACTTAAATTGGTGTGATGTTGTTCTGTTGATTGTAGAGAGTACGGTGTTAAACTTGAGGCACAGTTACACACAGAATTGAGGGCTTCCCTCTTTATCTTCACCTTTTAATGAAGTACAGACTCCCTCCCAATTTTGCCTGATTTTGACCCTGCAATTCACCTAGGTGCTTGTTTTTCTATTTTTTCCAGCGTTTATAGCTGTCTGAGAAAGGACTAGTCTGATAGTAGCTACTTAGACATTACTGGATGGGTTGAATTGGAAGCTTTTAGTGAGGGAGAGACAAGAGTGCATTTGCTGAATAAAGAGATTAGTTAGGCTGGGGTATGGAGGGACGAGCTATAGAGGGACAGTCAACAATGGAAGCAAAGCAATCGGTTATCGGGTCACTGCAAAGGTCCACGTAAGAATTGATGGTGATGTTTGTACTAAGGAACAGGAAAAAATGGAAAGATTCTAGTGTGGAGCTAAAGAAAGATTTGCTGAAGAACTAGAGAGTGATGTCTAGGTTTTCAGCCTGGGCACCTGAGTGGAAATGGTATCTTTGATGGGATGAAGACGACTTAGGAAGAAGCAGGTTGGTGATGGGATGTAGGAAGACATAATAAAGCTTAAGGTGCTCATTAGCTATCCAAAGGAGCCCTGGTAGGTGAGTTGCTTGGCCTCTAACCAAGAGCAGCATTTCAAACTTCCAAGCCACTCTGAGGAAGAAACATGAGGCTGCTTCTTCTGTAAAGATTCACAGTCTCAGAAACCCTCTAAGATTGCTATGCGTCCCAATCAACTTGATGGTAGTGACATTGGCTTTGCTTTATTAGATATCTAATAAAACTGTGTCTAGAAATCTGGAGTTCAAAGAAGAGGTTCGAGCTAATGACACAGCTGTGGAAAGATGCACTGCCAATAGCTCTGTTTCATCTCAGAATTGGCCCACAGCGCCCTATGTGTTTAAGCCTCTATGAAGTTTTATATGGGTGACCTTTCCCTATAACACAGCCAGCTATACATTTTGAAGTATCCTTAATACAGCAATATGTCGTATGAGTAGCCCAATGCCAGGAACCATTCCATCAGTATGGAAAAACCACCTCCCTTATAACCCCAGGAGACCTAGTTTTTATTAAAACGTGGAAGGATGGGTTCCCCAATTCCCAGCTCCAGCCAGTCTGCAAAGGTCCCTTCCCAGTAATTCTCTCCACCCCCACTGCTGTTAAAGTTCGAGGACAAAGTGCATGGATCCACCATTCACAGGTCAAACTGTGGAAGCCATTGCAACCCATTCCCTCAGACTCAGATCAAACAGAGCAAGATAAGTACACACGTGACCTGTTAGACAGCTTTAACATGGTGTTGTGTGTTAGTCTGGGTAAACTAGGGAAACAAATGCACATAAACTTATATGTATAAGAGAGAATTTTATATAAAGTGTAAGTGTACATTAAGAAAGCATCCCAACCCAGTGCTGTCCAAGGCCATAAGTCCAGCATTAGCCCATATGTCCGACACTGATCTACAAAGTCCTCCTCAATCTCATAAAGCATACACAATGACTCAACTACAGGAAGAAAGCTATCAGTGAGCATGTAAGCATCTCAGCACTGACAGGGGTCTCCACACGGCTGCTCCAGCATCCTGGGCTGTATCAGGTAGGTCCATGTGGTTGTCTTGCAGGAAGTGAGCCTTGCCAACTGAAGCAGGGAACTGGCTAAGGCAGCTGCACCCTGGTCCGGCCATCACAAAGCAAGAGACCCAAGAACTAGAAAGGTGAGGCTCCCTGAGCCATTTATCTCTCCATCTCAATTAATGCCACATGTGTTTATCGGGCAGGTTGGCACAATAAACCTTAATTATCTCAGGTTGGAAAGAAATAAGGCACACAAATTAGACACCTATGGAAAGATCCAAACTGAGCCTGTCCAGACCTAGGACCCCCTAAGGACAGGTGAAACCAAACCTAGCCTCAACCTAGGCCCATGACTTCACACAGGTGGGCTTAAATTCAACCAGTCGGGTTGGCCAATACCCTCAACTACGGCTCAGTAAAAGCAGTCCCAATGCAGGCTGCCACTCTCTTTCAGGCATGCTTGGCAGACAAGGATGAGAATCTCTTCCACGTGTGGGTGCACCCCATGTTGCTTGGGCCCAGCCTTGGCTCTCACATAGGCCTCTCTCTTGGTCCCTGGGATTTATGCGCCCGTGGTTTTGTGCTCCTGTTCCCGTATATTCTTCCCAAGTGTTGTTGTTGTTGTTGTTCTTTCCCCCACTGCTGTGAACTCCTGCACAGTTCCCACGCAGCTCTGGATGCTTTCCTGAAAGAGCATGTACGTTTTGAGACTATAATACCTGGAACTTCCCTTTTCCTCATAAAAGTCCATTGGATTACAAACGTGCTTCTGCCGCGTGAATTCTTTCCACACTGAGAACCAAGGTATACCACTGCAGAAACTCTAACAATTCTACATGTAACTCCCTATGTAAAATTCCAACCCTCCCTATGTACAGTAGCACTCTTGTATAATAAAGATATTTTCTCTAGGGGACTTGGCCAATTTTTAAAATGATGAGCTATATGGACCTTTCCTATCACTCCAAATGGGAGCAACAGAGTTTAGTAGTGATAAGAATAGAATTTAAGTTTCAGCTCTTCATGATGGTGGAACAACAGGAAGATAAAAGGAAATAGAGGAAAGAGCTAGGAGGCAAAGGGCATTTATAGAGGTCTAAATAAAGGCATGAACATATGCAAATATATTCATATATGAGG
>NW_022111372.1:93169408-93170824 GCF_000313985.2 Echinops telfairi
GGAGGGGGAAAATGAGAAACTGATGTCAGGGGCTTACATGGAGAGCAAATGTTTTGAGAATGATGAGGGTAATGAATATACAAATGTGCTTTATACAATTGATGTATGTATGGATTGTGATAAGAGTTGTATGAACCCCAAATAAAATAATTTTTTTTAAAAAGAGCTGGAAACACAGGGAACCCAGGACAGATAAACCCCTCAGGACCAATATTGAGAGTGGCAATACCAGGAGGGTAAGAGAAATGTGGGGGCAGAAATGGGGAACCAATCACAATGATGTACATATAACCCCCTCCCAGGGGGATGGATAACACGGGTGAAAGAAGACATCAGACAGTGTAAGATATAAAAATAATAATACTTTATAAATTATCACGTGTTCATGAAGGATGGAAGGGGAGGGAGGGAGGGGGGAAAATGAGATGATACCACGGGCTCAAGTAGAAAGAAAATGTTTTCAAAATGATGATGGCAACAAATGTACAAGTGTGCAAGACACAATGGATTGATGGGTGGATTGATGAGCCCCCAATAAAATGACTTAAAAAATAAAAATATATTTTTTTAAAGTTTAAGCTCTTGTATTGCCTCTACCTAATACTGTATATTTGTAAGCCTGTGGACTACAGATTACTCATCAAATGGGTGTGTCTCTTCTAGACTTCATTAATATCATGAGTACATCTGGCTCTCCTTTGTGTGTGTGTGTGCTCAGTGACCTCTCTGTACATATAAATATGTGCAATGTGTACTGAAACCGCTCTCAGATTTGCTTCTGCATTGGGACACTATGAGCAAAGGTGGTCTGAGTCCTGCACTTGGTATTTGCACTGCGGATGTAGAGATACCCCACACCTCTAAGGGCTTCCGGCCACCAGATTGCTAAATTGCCTAAGCAGGTGTCCGTGCAAAGTCCAAGAGGTAAATAATGAACCACTTTATTTTATCTGTGGCTAGGGAAGTGGACTCAGCGTTGTCAACACCAGGCAAACACACAGCAAGGCATTTCCCAAGGGAGATAAGTAGGAGAGAAACGCACCTGTTAGAAAGATTACCCCTTTCCTGGGTTTTCCGACAACTGATCGTATTTGTCCACATGAGTCACTCTTTGCCCTGCTGCCTGACTTATCTGAGCTAGTCATACCCAGAACTCAGGGCAGGGATGGTGAAGTAGGAATTTTATTTTGCATGAAGTCTATTTGTAGACAGGGCACCCTTTGCATCCATAGAGAAGATCAGGCTTTCCAGTCAACGGCAAAGGGAGAGCTCCAAGGAAAATACTACTTTGTTTTGAGAAATTATATTCTGCATTTCTACAATGGCTTTTTTTTTTTAACATTTTATTAGGGGCTCATACAACTGTTATCCCAATCCATACACACATCAATCGTGTAAAGCGCATTTGTACATCGT
>NW_022111372.1:93171226-93172553 GCF_000313985.2 Echinops telfairi
AATGGACATTTCTTAGTGATTTGCATATATTTGACAAACCATCCTCAGATCATATGAATAGTACCTCCCTCACAAGTCAAAAGAAATATTCCAGGTAAGGCTTCTGAGTTTGCATCTGGATTTACATCCTCTCCCAGGAAATGGGCCTTGAAGGCTCTTGTATTAAAAAACATTGCTGTCCTGGACTCTTAACATTCAAAACAGGTAAGCAAACCTTTATTTCCACCAGCAACTCATCCATATTGCCCCTGCCCCGCCCCCATGAAGTATGAGAAACTCAATCTTCCTGCTTCTAAAACCTGAAAGGCTGCCTCAGCTCCACGGTGCCCAGGAGTCTAGGTATCCCAAGAAAGGGCTTAGATCCGCAGCCCCCCAGACCCTCCCCTGGGAAGGGTCTGTTGACAGCAGCAATGGGAAATGCCACCAAGATGGGATGCTGGTGAGTAAATGGCAATTTTAAACGGTCTTCTAAATTGCACAACTGATTCTAGGTCTCCAACCAGAGTGAACACCACAGATCTGCATGAAGCACTAACGTTGGGCAGAGGGGAGTGACTGACATGAAATACGCATGATGGTCAAACTGAACAGAAAGTCAGCATGTGCTGTGGGTGGGTCTCTGCCTTCTCTGGCCCCCAGAAGTTCATTGTCCAAGGCTAACAAATATTCTCTGGCTCCCCTAGGGGACTCAAAGTGCTCTCCACAATCACTGATGATTAAGGATTGGGAGCTTTCTCATCGTCATTAAAGAGGCGAGTTAGGGCCCTTTTCCAAATGGGTGTGAGAGTATGCATGGTTAAGAAAGAGAGAAGAGAGCTTCTAATGTTTTAAGCTGTGTTCCCAAAGAGGTGTAAAGTCTAGAGAAAAGAAAACTTTGAGTCCTGGTATTAAGGGCAGGGTTTTGAAGTGAGGCTGACCCACCTGTTCCCCAGTCACCCAGAGCATGTCTTCAAAAGGATCCCTGGCCTCTCCCCTCTTCAGATCTTGATTTAGTGGTCTGAAGTGAGTTCTAGGAATCGCTATTTTCACTTGTGCCCTAGTGACCCTTAGAGTTAAGAATCTGGCAGTTGAGCATCACTAGCATGAGAAGACAGCTACCTGGTCAACTGACAGGAAGAGATCCATGTTTGGTGCCCATTACAGAGAAAGGTGACCCATCAGAATGCTTAAACTATAGAATGATTATCATTGACATCGCGCACAAGCAAAATTTTGCTTAAGATGATTCAATAACAGTTGTAGAGAGGGAGACCCGGCCCTATGGTCCTCTCTATGCATTGGCTCCTCTGAGCAGGAATATTGCCCTCAGTGCTTGGTGGGCCAGGAT
>NW_022111372.1:93173479-93175337 GCF_000313985.2 Echinops telfairi
ACTCACCACAGCTCCTCCAACACTTGTTACTTTCTGGTTTTTTGAATTGGACTATCTTTGAGGGTGTTAGGTGATATCTCATAGCTATTTTAATTTTCATTTCTCTTATGGCTAATGGTCAGGAATATTTTCTCATGTTTATTAGCCATTCGGATTTCTGCCCTTGTAAAGCTTCTGTTCAGGTCCTTTGCCCACCTCCTCAGTGGGCAATTAGTTTTTTTCTTTTTGGAAGCTAGCAGAGCATTGTAGATTTTAGTAATAAGGTCTTTGTCTGATGTGTCATTGCTAAAGATGTTTTCCCAGTCTGTGGACTCTCTTATTACTCTCTTGGTAAAATCTTTCGATGAAAACAGGTGTTTTATCTTCAGTATATCCCACTTGTCTATTTGTGCCTCATCTGTATTTGGGTACTTCCCCATTTCTGATAGCCTATGTATTCCCTGTGCCAAGGTTCTCAGGTTTGTCCCAATTCCCTCATTGATGGTCCTAATAGTTTGGGGTTTAACTTCAAGGTCTGTGATTCACCTTGAGTTTATTCTTGTGCATGGAGTGAGATAAGGGTCTTGCTTCATTTTTCTGCAGGTAGATATCCATTTTTTCCAGCACCACTTGTTGAAGAGGGCATCCGTTTCCCATTTGATATTTTTTTTGGCCCTTATCAAAGATCAGTTGTCTGTATGCTGATGATTTTATTTCTGGGTTTTCAGCTCTTTTCTATTGATCTGAGTATCTGTCATTATACCAATACCATGTGGTTTTGGCCACCGTGGCTGTATAATATGTGCTAAAGTTAGGTAAAGCAAGCTCTCTCACTCTGTCTTCTTGAAGAGTTCTCTGCTAATTCTGGGCTTCTTCCCTCTCCATATGAAGTTGGTAGATAACAGACTCTTTACACACATATTAAAGATATGGGGACTTTAAGAAGTACATGGAAAAATTCCAATATCTTTGCATCTCATTTCTGAAATGAACTCTTATAAGGTCTCTTATATCTGGAACACATAGAACGACAGAAAAGTACTGCCCCTGCCTAATTAAAAGCTCCTACAAATCAGTAGGAAATATATAACCTAGTAGCAAAATGGGCAAGGGATATGAAGAGGTAATTCACTGAAAAGGAAAACAAAATATTCAACAAACAAATGAGAAGATGCTCAAGCTCACTAACAATAAAATAAGCACAAACATTTTAGAATGAGGTTCTATTTTGACAGATAGGAATACATATATTTAAATTTTGATCATACTGAGCTTGTAACAATGTTATGAAATGACAGCTGTTATACATTGCTAATGGTACTAAAATTTCCCTTAGGCAGTTTGGTGAGCAAAGTCTTATGCTCTAGTTAATTTGAAAATGCATATGCCACATGATCTGTTCATTCTACTTCTAGATATATAACCAAAATAAAATCCCCTATATGGGCACAAAGAAATGTGTACAAGGATTTTAATTTTGTCTTTTATTATAAATGGGGGGGAACGGCCAAAATATTCCTCAGTGTTGTTTTTTGGTGCCTTTAAGTCTATTCTGATTCATGGTGACCCACTGTGTGAGTCGGGTGATCATCATCATCATGATCAGTTTTAGAACTGTTTCTTCATTCTTCTACTCATCATTATTAACTCCCCATGTCCCCCCCAAAACTCCCCTGCCATGCCCGTAAAAAATCACTTTTTATTTCTATAGATTTACCTATCTTGGATTTCATATACAGAAAAAAACATTTTCAAAAACCTAACAAGAATAACAAAGTAAAACAGATAAAAACCACAATCTAAAAGAAAGCAGAAAAAAATTAAATATAGAACAAATTAAAAGGATTATAAGAAGCTAAAATGACCCGAATCCCAACTA
>NW_022111372.1:93177695-93208349 GCF_000313985.2 Echinops telfairi
GTGTAGCAACGATGAATAATACAATTTTCCTCTAGTTCTTGAATGCTTATTCCCCCCACTATCATGATCCCAATTCTACCTTACATATCTGGCTGGACCAGAGGATGTACACTGGCACAGATAGGAACTGGAAACACAGGGAATCCAGGACAGATGACTCCCTCAGGACCAGTGGAGAGTAGTGATACTGGGAGGGTGGAGGGAAGGTGAGGGAGAAAGGGGGAACAGATTACAAGGTCTACATATAACCTCCTCCCTGGGGGACAGACAGTGGGTGAGGGGAGACGTCGGATGGTGTCAGATATGTCAAAATAATAATAATTTATAAATTATCAAGGGTTCCGTGGGGAGGAGGGAGCGGGGAAGGGGAGGGGGGAATGAGAAACTGCTATCAAGGGCTCAAGTAGAAAACAGGTGTTTTGAGAATGATGATGGCAACATATGTACAAATGTGTTTGACACAATGAATGTATGTATGGATTGTGATAAAAGTTGTTTGAGCCCCTAATAAAATGATAAAAAAAAAGAGCAGAAGTATTTTAAAATATGAACACATCTGTTAATCTATGTGGGGAGTAAATAGATATCTGTTATATTATCAACATAAGTTTAATAGTTCACGAATTGAACAAAATTACAACAGAAGCAACCACAAAGGCGTTGTTATGTTAGTTAAAGCTGGAACCATGCACTGGAATTGTCCTTTGACAAATGCAGAGAGGAAAAATAATCTGGTTCCCAAGTCTCTGCAAAGAAAGATGGTAGTAAACAGTAAGTAAGTACTTTTTCCAAGGGCTGACTGGACCCTATACAATTTTATTAAAATCTGAAAAATACTATTAGAGAGGAGTGAGAGGTTTATAACTACAATCTATGCCATGTTGTCTTGCTACCAAGTGTTCTCAGCGGATGATATCATTATACTTTTCACTACATGATTCTGTCACGAAAATAGCGCCAAAGCAACAAACGAGATGCAGGCTCGGTTTAGTGGGATGCCCAGAACATGCAGGTTCCCAAACAGCCTGGGTCAGTGGAAACTTCCACGAAGAGCAAGGACACGTCCTCACAAAAGAGGGGACAACACGTACCGAGTGCATTCAAGCCACATTCGTACTCGGATCTCCTAGAACACATCCATCTGGGCAGACCCGATAGACCGGTTTCCCTTGACATCATATTCTTAGCAGAGATGTAAAATTGCACAGCCATGGCGGAAAAGAATCTGAGGGTTCCTCCACAGAGCTACTATGTGACCCAGGCACTCTGCTCTGAGTGACCTACCCAAGGGACCTGAGAGGGATGCCAAAAACCCAGAACCGCTGTGTTCACGGCAGCACTTTTCACGAGAGCCAGAACGTGCCGACCACCAAAATGCCTACCGATGGATGAATAGATCATCCAAAGGTGGTACGTGCCATAGAGAAACAAACAGGATGAATCTAGAAAACATTGTGCTCAATGAAATAAACCAACCACAAAAGCACGAATGCTATAGGATCTCATTTCCAGGGAATAAGAAAAAGAGGCGCATGTATACAAACCAAACTTCATTAGTGGTTCCTAAGGACCCAGGGATCGGTCCTGCAGAAGGACGCCATGCTCGGTAAAGCGGAAGGGCAGTGAAGAAGAGGCGGGCCTGCACCGAGATGGACTGACCCCAGGGCTGGGACCGTGGGCTCCAACATGACACTGGTGGGGATGGCACGAGGTCAGGCAGTGTTCTGTCCTGTTGTCCATGAGGTGGGACTGACTTGAGAGGATGTAACAACAAAAGGTAGGAGAACGAGGGGAAGGAGGAATCATTCTTTAGGGAGGAGTGGATTGCTATTTATGGTGATAGGAAATTTGGCAGCAATTATGGGTGATGTTTACACAACATGATTGATGTAACTAATATCACTGCGTTGTACACCTAAAAGTGGTAAATTGGGGGATATTGTGCTATATATACTTTTTTTAAAGTAAAAGATCATTTTATTTGGGGATCTTACAGCTCCTATAAAAATCCATACATCAATTGTATCAAGCATATTTGTACGTATGTCACCATCGTTATTTGCTAAACAATTACTTTCTATTTGAACCCTTGGTATCAGTTCCTCTTTTTTCCCTCTTCCCCCCCTTCTACCTCATGATCCCTTGATAAATGATAAATGTTTATTATTTTCATATCCTTTTTATCATTTTATTGGAGGCTTGTACAGCTCTTATCACAATCCATACATGTGCTGTATATACTTTCACAATACTTTTGTAGAAAATCATGTTGTGAGACCCACAGGGCTTATTCTTCTCCTGGGTGTTGCCTAGACACCAAGCTTCCCTCGAGTGCATGGATCACGAGCTATTAGGTTAATAAAACACGTCCTTTTCTAGAAATCTTTGAGGATGAGCAACTGTTAAGATTGAACAAAATCTTGCTTGGGATAAAGAAATTCTGGACCAAAAGCTGGTAGATAGTCAATACTCTGATATGTAAGTAGAATTTACAAAACTCCATAGATATGTACAGGGAAATGAAGGTAACAGGGTAAAGCTACACAGCAATTCATTCTTCTAGGTGAAACACTCTCATTATGACCTGTATCTGTGCTCTTTACTCACTCTTTCACTTCTTCCCCCCCCCACCAGCAGTTTTATTGGCGTATAATTTGCACATCATTCGATTCAATAGTTCGATCGCGTTAAGAAAAGTTGTTCAACCATGCCTGCAGTCAGCTCCAGAGCATTTCCACATTCTTGTACTCCTCCCATCAGCGCCCACTGCCCTCAGCGCTGCCGTACCCCAGGGACCATTAATCCGGTGACTACAGTGCCTGTAGATTTATCTATCCTGGATTCCAGATGCAGGAAAACATCAAAAACCAAGTAAACAACAACAAAAGGAAACTAACAAGAATTACAAAGTAAAAACCTCAACCCACCAGAAAGCAGAAGAAATGAAAAACTAGAACGAATTTCAATGGATCATAAGGAAGGCTGGGGTGCCTTCTTGATATACAATGACTTCTTCACAGAAAGGTCTTTCTTGAACATAGAAGAGTGTCAATCATTCGGTTTCTCTGGAAAACCCAGCCGGACACACCGTCTGCTGAGAGATCTGCTACGTCCCAAGAAGCACGACGGGGAGCGTTCCCGTGCCAGCTATCCTGTGACACGGAGGAACAAACCACAGGGGGAGTCACCCGTGGGAAATGACAGACGAGAAAGTACCCCAAAGCGAATCCCCTCTAATGTCATTGGGTTGCTAAATCAACCAATCCTGTCATCGCCTTAGGGATCCTGGTGGCGGAGTGGGTTCCGCATGGTGTTGCTAACCGCAGGTTAGCAATTCAAATCCACCAGCTGCTCCGAGGAAGAACGATGGAGTTGTCTCTGCTCCAGAAAATTCTCAGAATCTTGGAGACACCCGCGAGTCGTTCTACTCGCCTTCTGGCGTCACTAAGAGCGTGCATGGATTGATGGCAGTGGGTCTTTGTTTTGTTTTAAACTACCTTGGGATGTCTTACTAAGAGAGCTATGACATGAGCAACTTTTCGCTGGACTTTCTGTGGCCGAAATGCAATGAACAGGTGTATTCGAACTTGGAATAACAACGCTCAGAGCCCGTAGGTGAGCTCATGGCCCAAAGTATTTCCATGTAGACAGTCTGCATCCTTTAAAACCTGGCTCATTGGGCCAGGAGAGACTTGGATTTTCTATCTATTTTCTTGTGGGCATCTTTTGGAAAGGCCACTGCTCATAGTAAGCATGCATGGAGTCAACAAATATGTTTTCGTACTGCCTTTGAGCCAGGAGAAGTCCCCAGGGAGTACAACAGGGGACATGCTCAGCTGTTAACCGAAAGGTTGGTGGTATGAGTCTACCCAGAGGCACATTGAGAGAAAGACCTGGCAATGTGCTGTCCAAAAGCAGCCAGTGAGCCCCTATGGAGCGCATTTCTCCTCTGACACACCTGGGGTCGCCATGAGCTGGAACTGGCAGCAACTGGTTATAAGCCAGGGACTCTTTTTGAAAGGTGGGAGATGGCAGTGAACTAGAATGACAACGTCACTGTTCTGGTGGCATTCACATCTTGGGCATGAGAAGCAGCGTGAGGGACAAGGAAACGGATGGACACCTGGGGAGAGTGTTAGACGGCAACTGTGCAGGAAAGGAAACATTCTGAACACGGCAGCAGTGACACTGGAGTGTGAATCAGAGGAGCCAGCGTGTGGGCATCTGAGACAAGGTTCCCCTTGTAGCCAAGACCCCGAGGAGAAAGTGTGTTATGCAGGCCTGAAGGCCAGAAAGCACAGGCCTGTGGCCGGAAGGACCTGAGAGAGACAGCACAGGGGTACATGAGGTTGGGGACATCAGCAGGAGCCAGGTCATGCAGAACTTTGGAGGGGACTGTGGAAGGTCCTCACAGTCCAAAGGAGAGCCACTGACGTGTTTGCAACGAGGGCACGACAACCCAAGGTCTGATCACCAAGAGGTGTCAGGGCAGTCTGGCCTCTGGTTCAAGCCCTCAAAAAGGCCATTGTATCTCAGGATCAGAGGCCGGAACCCTAAGTGCAGAATCTCCCCGCCCAGGATAAAAACTTGAGCCCAGGGAGCCAGGGAGGTGCTGGCACTTCCTGCAAGACTCTCTCTCTGGTCCTAGCCCCACACAATCCATTAGGGAGGCTGGCTCATCTTGCGCCATGAGGGCGACCTGGAATTTGACAGATTAAGTGGGTGTTTGGGGTTTTGTTTTTCAGGCACAGTTTTCAAGTTCACTGCCCTGTTGGAGGTCTCACAACAAACTTTCTTTTTAAAAAGTAGGTCAGGGCTCTGCTGCCTGGGGCCCACGGAGCACTGGGCCACCTCCAAAAGGAACGGCCCCACTTGGAGGGCACCATTGAACAAGGCGAGTGATGTCAGGATGCAGGGCCTCCCAAAACCCGAGGATTTCTGAACCTGACCTCACCCGCGGTTTGCCGGGTAACTTTGTAAAACCATGACTTCCTGCCCTGCGCTTTATTTATCCCACATGTTTATTTTCTATACAGTCTATTCCAAAACAGAACACTGGGTGACTTTCCAGGTCACTGGTCCCATCGGGGCAAATGCACCAGATGTGGGATGAGCCGGAAGATCAAACAGGCCGTGGCTCGGGTGCCCAGCACACACCGCCACCATGACGCTGGCCCCAGACTTGTGTCGTCCGTGTTCCTCCTCGCAAAGGCACGCTGGACGCAGGGCACGCGACCCAGCTTCCACGCCGGACACGGGTCCTCCCTGACACGACCAGCATCAGAGTGGAGGTCAAAGAGACGTCCACGGATTCCTGAGAAGCCTGCTTTAAATCCTTTTTTTTCTTTTGAGGGCACCAGCAATTTCCTTCCATTTAATTCATCCTCCGGGTCTCCTGGCACAGTCCAATGTTGTCAGGGTAACATAGACCAGCAGTGCAGCGCTCGGAGGTTGAAGCACCCCGTGGCCCACTGCCCACAAGCTTCTGTCTCGTTGCCAACAGCCCTACTTCCATAGGGCCCGGACACTGGCCCTGCCTGCTCGTGCCTGCATGCCACAGCAAGTCCAAGCAAGGACACAACTTGCCTAATGCCCCCTTGCTCCTCGCTCAGATCCCAACAGAGTAAAAGAACAAAAACAAAAAGTTCCCCAGAAAACCAAACCCCAAACCTTTGAACTAAGTGTTTGCTGAAACTCAAATTGATCTTTCATGCTTCTGAAACCACAGCAGAAATTCGGTTTCTGCTGTAGGCTGTTTTCTTTGACCTCTTCCGCATAGGAAACACATTCTTCAGCGTCTTGTTAGGCGACTCAGGGTTGCCAGGCTCTCATCAATGATGGGGAGTAGGGGGTGGGAGTGCTAAAGATTCCACTAACAAAAACTACTGGAATGTAAGCATAATCAAGGCAAAAGTTCTCCCTGTGTTCTTTTCCTTGATTAATAGTATTACTCTGCATCCCCAGCACCTAGGACAAGGCACCTGGAACACAGCAGGTCTTCAGCACAAACCTGGTGAGTTAGCAAATAACTAACATTACTGAGCCTATTACTGTGTGCCAGAGGATGTGGTATTTTGTACATCGTCTTACTTTTTATGATAGGTATGTTAATCTGGGTAGACTAGAGAAACAAATTCATGGACACTCATGTGTATAAGAAAGAGCTTTATATACAAAAGCAACTGAATATTGAGAAAACATCCCAGCCCAGTCTAGATCAAGTCCATAAGTCCAACATTAGCCTATATGTCCGATACCAATCTATAAATTCCTCTTCAGACTCACGAAACACGTGCAATGATGCTGAATGCAGGAATATCAAAGTCAGTGGGATGGAGGGACAACTGAAGGGAAGTCTCTCCAGGGAGATGGCCTACTCCTGTACAAGCAGTTTCTGTGGAGACCCTCTTTCTCTCTTGCTAGTCTGCATCCTGCATCTGTACCACGTACCTCCAGTTCTTTGAACTTGAGCCAATGGCCAACCATACTGCGTGACAGCCATGGGTGCCATCAGCAGATTGCCATATTGCCTGGTCCCTTCAGATGCATTTGACTCTGCAGTGGCAAGCCTGACCTGCTGATCTCGGATTCATCAGCCTCTGCTTCCTACAGTCTGTGGCCTTCCGATTTTATTATCTGGCAACTACGCAAATCAGGAAATGTCTCTGGCATAATACTGAGCCCACAAGGCTTGAACCAGACTAGACGTGCTAGCTTTAACAACTCTTTGATCCATTTTCCTGGTATAAATTTATATATATAAGTGTGCGTACACACACACACACACACACACACACAGTACCCTGCCCCCACCCCCAACTGGAGCTGAGCTGGGTGGAGCAGAGCTTTCATAGCACGCATTTTTCCCGCTAGGTGAGCATCTAGACATTAGCCCTCAGTTAGTGCACCCAGTGGCATCAACTGGGAAGATTCTCTCTGGTCACAGTGAATTTTTTCATAAAAGCAATTTCACTCAAACCATGTTTTTTGTGATAGCCAATTTAAGAGAACAGGGTGCAGCTGTGAAGTTTTGTTTCCTGCTCGGGGAAAAATGCCACAGAAACTGCTGTGATGTTGAACACAGCTTACAAAGACAGCGCTATGGGAAAAACTCAAGTGTACCAATGGTTTTCTCATTTCAAAAAAGGTGAAATGTCAGTTGGTGACAAACCTCATTCTGGACATCCATCAAATTCCTGAACAGACAAAAATGTGGACTCATAATGCATTTGGAGTTCATTCCACCAGTTCAGATTGTTAATCAGGATATTTAGAGGTCCTGAAAAGATAACATAATGGTAAGTGACCAAAAAAGGCCTAATTTGTGGCACACATGGGACTGGCTTTGTAACCATGACAATGCACCTGCTCACGCAGCCATCTCAGTGCGCCAGCTTTTAGCAAAAAACAGCATGCCTCTCTTGCCACACACACCTGACTCACCTGACCTCAATCCGTGTGACTTATTTTTGTTTCCCCAATGAAGAGGAACATGAAAGGAAAGTGATTTGACAATGTAGAAGAGGTGAAGGAAAAAATTAAGGGAGGTGCTGTCAGCCATCCAAACATAAGTTTGAACGTTTCCAAGAATGGAATCACAGATTAAACAAATGTATTCAGTGTAACGGAGAGTACTTTGAAGGTGCTAACGTTGTTTTGTAAAAATATTTAAATAGATAGCTTCAATTTTTTTTTTCTGTTTTATTTTGGGGGGTGCCCCCTCGTGTGTGTGTGTGTGTGTGTGTGTGTAGCCAGGGAGATAGCCAGTCAGCCCACAACTCAGGGCAATCTCCCGTGTTATAGGGAAGAGTGAGAAGCACTGGTTTTGATTCTCCGTAGACCAGTCACATAGAGACACAGCTCTAGGGATGCTCTCTAATCTCAACTGTGGTTGCTGTTGTCAGGTGCCAGCCAGTCGGTTTCAACCCATAGCAACCCAATGCACACCCGACCGAAACACCTCTAGCTAAAAGATATAAACTGGGTATCAGGAAGACTGCAGCAGCCACCCCCTGTGTGTCTCAGCAAAGTCCTTTTTGTGGGACACAAGGTACAAGCGAGTCACTGGGATTCACTCGGGCTGCCTTAGAGAAACAATTGCGGAAGTCGTATGTGGCTGGCAAGTTAGCTGGTCTACCACAAAGCAAAAACAGGGATTGTCTTCTATGCCTGCTGTCAGGATGGCGCAACAGCTGGAGAAGTTGGTGGACAGCAACATGTCCCTCCAGATTGCGGGCAGGCACAGGCATTTGACCTCGCCCTCCAGCGCCAGGGTTCAGGTCTGCCCGAAGTTTGCAGCAGCATAATTTGAATTCCACCTGGAGAACAAAATGACTTCTTAAGTGAAACCAGACGTCATGCCTCGGGTCCCAGGGTAAGAGCTCTGAGTGGTGCATCTGCACTTTCAATGAAGCAGAGATGTTGTCCCGGGACTTCCGACTTCCGACACCTAAAGACAAACACATTTGAGAAGAGGAAGGTGCCAGAAAGAGCCGGAAATTTGTTTTCACATTTTTTTCTTCCTGGCAGGTGGGGGGGGGGGGAGAGAAAAAGGTATGCTAACTTTATTAAGTGTGGTGCCATTTTCTACTTTGAAGGGAATTCAACTAGCTCGATGGCAAATGCACAGAATGAAGGGGGAACAGAATGAGGGGAGGAAAAGAAAGAGAGAGGGGGGAGGGCAGAAAGAGTAGCAAGGAGAGAGAAAAGAGGGAAATGTAGCGACAAACGGGAAAGAAAAATATGGGTAGTGGCAAGGGACAGGGATGGAAGCTACGGGGGAGGTGAAAGAGAGAGAGTGAAATCAAGATAGGTAACCAGAGAGGAAGTAGGGAAGAAAAGATGGTTGTTTTCTGTGTCTGATTTCCAAATGGCCCTCCACCTGGGGCTCTGGCCAGCCCCTCCCCTTAGCTGTTGCTCAGGGGACTCTCTATCAGTCTATTGAAGAGGCTATCGGTTTACAAGAGGAGAGGAAGCCGAGGAAGAGGAAAGCAAGCAGACAAATTACTAAATGAGGAAGCCAATTATCCAATGCACCATACTTCAAGCTGTCAGTAGGCTGCTATTCCTCAGGCACCTTTGGGCAAAGTGGAACTTAGAACGCTAGTTTGCTGCCATCTGGCCTTTCCAATACGATAATCTCCACAGACTTCCCCTAGCACATCCACATCCAATTGCTAGCATCCTGGATGAAATCTTTCCAAATCAGAGACCAGTATGACCGTATCACTGGGTCCCAGGACCATAAAAGTAGAAGAGGCCTGCAAATAAAACCACACAGGAAAACCATGGCTTTTCAAATGATGCTGCTTGGACAAATGCAACGGCTATTTGGAGCCCACTGCTGACTGCTTTAGCAGCAGCCGACGTGAAAACCCCAGAGGCCCTGGGCGGTGGTGCTGACAGGCGGCAGACTCAACTGCTAACTGCCAACTTGGAAGTTCGAGTTCATCCGAAGGTGCTTCACAAAAGCAAGGTGGTCGACTTCTGAAAGGGCAGCCCCTGAAAACCTTCTCCTTCCCTGTAGGGAGCAAGGCCTGTCCCTCTGGAAAACATTTGCAGTGACAGACCCACCCCCTTTCGTGCCACACAAGGTAAAACTGGTTAGTCGCAGGCAGTCGCAGTCTCTAGAACAACAGTTCTCAGTGTGAAGCCTGTGGATTACCTGCATCAGCACCACCGGGAGGAACTTGTTGAGAAAATCGCTGCTGAATTGAAATTCTCTTCTTAGAAGGGCTCAGGAAACTAAATTTTCAAAGTGGCTTTGCAGGAGATCCGCTCATAATGAAAAGCATAAGACCGGTCTTCTCTCACATGGTCTCTGTGCAATCTTTCCTGCTTCCCCTCCCTCCTTGTCTCTGGGGTCAATGCTAAAGACAGATGAGACTTAATGCCGTCATGACTGCAGTCAGGGAAAGAAGCACAGACTCAAAGTATCCCTGTAACGCTGAAAGATCATGGAGTAGCGAGTTTACCACCTCATGAAAAGATGAATTTCCCTTCCACTAGTGGAGCGTATGGCTTCTTTTAAACTAGAAATGTATTTTTATAAACTAAAACCAGACCTCATCATTTCATTAAGGAGCCCCGGTGGTACAATGGCGAAGCACTTGCTTGTGAACTGAAAGTATAAGCATTTGAACCCAGCCAGCAGCTCTGCAGGAGAGACAGCTGGTGAGACTGGGGTCTGGAGAACTCTGTGGAGGGAGTTCTGCTGTGTCATCGTGTCATACGGCCACTGGGAGTCAAAGGGAGCCTTGGTGGCTCCATGGGTTAAGGCTTGGTCTGCTAATTACCAGGTCTACTCCGTCCTAGGAGGTTTCTGAGTTAGAATCCAACGGAAAAGAGGGAGTGTGGTCGTTACATCATTTCACGTCAACTGGAAGATAGATAGAAGTCCAGGGGTGGAGTCTAGCTTGTCATTCAGTCACATCCTGATGGTGACTCTCTGTGGGCATGGTCTCCTCGTAAGGAGGGTCCCGAGAACCTCCCCCCTCTCTCTGCCTTCACCTTCCTGCTGGCTGACCCTCGTTGCTGCGACCACCACCATTGGAGCCACACAACGTTGCACCCAGCAGTCTGCGATATTCCTGCATTTTCCATCATGTCACGTGACTTCATGAGTCCGAAGAGGGGCTTTTGGACTACTATCAGCCTTATGGACTTGAGTTGGCCTGGGCTGGGCTGTATTCCTGAGATATAATTATTACTTGATAGAAAGCTCTTTCTTACACACATATGAATGCCACTGGGACTGTTTCTCTAGTCAGCCTGGCCTAACCCAGCGAGGTTAGTAGGTAGGAGTCAAAAATCAACCCGACAACACCTAACAACAATAACGACAAGAAGTCATTGGCAATTTACTTTGGGAAGAAGTTTATAAACATGAGCACATTTATCAAATTTGCCAGCAATTCCTCTTTGCTCTGTCCATTGTCCTTATTGGATTCTGACGTGCTCAGAAAAGACGTCTTCACCCAAGGTGACCGTCAAAGAAACCCACTCGCTTTCCGCCAGAGATGAAGCCATTACTGAAGACGGTCAGCACTTAGAGGAGAGACCATGGGTTCTCACACATGGACGGAGCCGAGGTTGCTCCCGAGCCTGGCATCATTATTATCTAATCAAAACCAGCAGCAAGAGAGTGGCAGACATAGCTTCAGAGGTCTCATTTGGACATGTTCATGACACAGTGTGTTCATCCTTTCATCATACTAACATGTTACGTGTGAGTGGAAATACAATGGTTCTGAATTCCATTCTAGCTCAAATATTGACCCTAAAACCTTGCTGTGGTCAAGGAAGACTAGTTATTCGGCTCTGTTTTGAACAAACGCTGGTAAACTTTATAAAGGAGGCCCAGTAAACTGAGATGCAATGTCCTTCTCTGAAGGGAATTTCCTTCCAGGGATTTCCCTGCCGATTTCATCTTTCTGTGACAACTCTGTAAATCCCCATTCATCCTACTCTCCAGTGGACTCCTACTTATTATGAGTTCAGGATTTCTGTATCAGTCCTAGGTTCACCAGCTCCATTTCTCTTTCCCATAACCAGTGTCCTTAACCCTCCTCCACCCTCGTTCTGGGCATCTCTTTCAACCGCTAGAAGCTTTCAAATAAGAATGAAGCAAATTCCTTGCCCAGATTTTGCAAGTATTTTAGCTCTACAAATAAACATGGAAATGGATCTCCAAGAATTCCATGTCAACCATAAAACATGCTTCTGAGGAATACTGGTTTCCTGCAAGTCAAGGAAAGCAAAAGCAAGACCGAGTTACACACCGCGGAAGATTCGGGAGATGGCAGCCATGTGGCTTCAGCTTTGCTGACCTACCTGGAACAAGCGAGGAACGGACCAGAAGGAAACCCTGTCTGATAACCATTAAAACATTCCACTGCCTGGTTCAGAAACTTCTTATTTCCTGTGAGGTGGGAATCTATGCTCCCCATCCGTCTGGCTACACAGTGAGTCTACCTTGGAAAGAATCCACTGGTCCTTGAAGCTTTCTACAGTCAAACACTAGCAGTTTCTGCCTATTGCATTTTGGGTAAAGCTACCTAGCACGCTGGTTTTCTTACCGGATTCTATGGTTGTGTTTGCGTGTCTGTCTCCCCACCTCCAGGATTTTTGCCTACAGATGGGGAAATTTGATGAACAAAAACAACAAACAAGCAAAAACAAACCTCCAAATGCAGGAAAACCACTAACATAGCACAATCGTTCCCGTGGTTTTTTACGTGCTCAAGCCAAGAATGAAGGTGAAACTGGAAAGAAAAGAGAGAGAAATCACTCCACCCCAATAGCATCACTGACCACATCAGGTTGGCCTGAAAGCTCCCAGCAGATTGTATTGACTCTGGCAATCACCGAAAATGTGGGCCAGGGTGGGGTGGGCTAGAGAAATGTCCTCTTCAGGGAGATATTCTTCCTCGCTCGTCTCTTGATTTATGGGAAGTGATTTCACAGGAAATTCTCCACAGCGGTTGCAAATATAATAAGAACCCTTCCTAAGACTGAGACTGGGTTTTAGCAACTCAGACTGAATCAGAGGCTTCCAGGCCTTGAGTTGCACCATCATTTTAATGGTCTTTGTTGTACCGTCTCTGTGACCTGCTGTCCATGCTAATCTTTCTATCGGTGCTTAAGAAATGGGTACATTCTTGAATCTGTTCTATTGAAATGGGCCCAGGAGGCTCCCATAAAACTAGAATGTACAAATTGTCATAGGGAACAAGTACTTGGGGAAGGTTACAGTATGAATTCTGCTCAGTTTATAAAGGAAATGCTGAGTTTTTATAAACTCTTGTCTATGGTAGGTCTTGGCCTTGAAACTTTCTAGAAAAATTATCTAAACTTCAACAGAAGAAAGACCAGATTTGGCTCATCATTTGTGGGCATGTAAGGAAATCAGCGAGAGGCAATTTGGGGAAGGAAAAAAGCAACATTTTTTCCCCTCATATAGATAGCTCAATGCTCTGACCTACTCTTTCAGCCTCCTCTCTACTGGGTTTTGGAACATACTCCAAAATCAAGTTATCGTAGGGTTGCTCTGAATCAGCATTGACTCAATGGCAGTGAGGAATGGGAAGAGAGGATGGAAAAGCTCAACATCATCAGGCAAAACCAGGCCAGAGGTCAACTATAGATCAGAACATCAATTTCTCACATGCAAGTTCAGGTTGAAGGTGAAGAAAATGAAAATGAGTCCACAAGAGCCAAAATATGACTATGAGTCTATCGCCCCTCAATTTAAAACATCCTAAAAACAGATTTAACACACTGACCAGGAATGATCAATTCCAGTGGACTCAGACGTAGACATGGAAGAAGGGATAGCATGGGTGGCATCACATGGATCTTGGCTGGAAGCAGAGGATGTGTACTCATGTTTCATTGACTGTGCAAAGGCATTTGACTGTGTGAATCATAGTAAACTATGGATACACTGTGAAGAAAGAGAATTCCAGAACACTTAAAGGTGCTCCTGCAGAACCTGTACATAGACCAAGAGACAGCTGTACAAACAAAACAAGAGGATGATGAATGGTTTTAAGTCAGGAAACGGGGACGTCAGCGTTGTATCTTTTAATCATACTTCTTCAAGCGACATGCTAAGCAAGTAGTCTAAGAAACTGGACAATCTGAAGATGAGCGTGGCATCAGGATTGGAGGATGGCTCGTTAATAACCTTCAATGTCCAGAATATATATATACACTTGCTGGATGAAAACAAAACGGACTTAAGGCATGTACTGATAAAGATAAAGGAATATAACCTTTAGCATGGATTTGCAATTCACTGTAAATTTCCAGAACTGAACCAATAGGCAACCTCACAATAGACAGAGAAAAGTTCTCAAGGACTCAATTTTACTTGGATTCATAATCAATGCTCATGGGAGCAGCAGCCATTGCTCTGGGCAAATCTGCTGCACTAGCCTCTTTAAAGTTTTGGAAAGCACCGATGTACTTTCGGGACTAAGGTGGCCTGATCCATGTCATAGTATGGCCAATTCCCTCATATGCATGTGAAGACTGGAAAATAAATATGGAAGGCCAAAGAAAATTGATGCATTTGAATCGTGATGTTGGTGGGAGATTCTTTCAGGTTCCAGAGGCTGCCAGAAGAACAAATGGATCTAACCTCAAAGAAGAGCAGCCAGAATACTCCTTCTACCCCACATACTTGGGACATGTTGGGAAAGACCAGTCCCAGGAAAAGGACATTATGCTTAGGACAGTCGACGTCCCTAGAGAAAGACATCATGTTTGGTAAAGTGGAGGGGCAGCAAAAAAGAAGACCCCCCCAAGAGAGGAATTGGCACAGAAGCTGTAACAATGGGCTCAAAATGAAGAACAATTGTGAGCTGGCACAGGACTTAGTGGTGTATCCTTCTGTCATGCCTAGGGTCACTCTGGGTTAGAACAAACTTGATGGCACCTAACAACAACAACAGTAGAAGGTCAAGTAGAAAGAAGAAGACCCTCAATGAGAAGAATTGACGCAATGTGTAATAGGGCTTTTTGTGCCAACATGACACCTGTAAGAAGATATGGGTAGAGGTTAGCTTGTCCATCAGGTTACAGCCTGATGTCTGCCCTGGGAGATGCAACCAAGCTATGTAGCTCTCTGAAGGCCGGTCTCTCCACTCCTCTCTCTCTCCTCTCTCTGCCTTGACCTTCCTGCTTGCTGTTCACCCAGAAAGCAGCTGGAGCCCTGCAATGTTTCCACCAACATTGGATCCACACCACTTTGCACACACTGGCCCGTGATCTTCCTGCTGTCTACATCATTACATGTGACCGTGTGAGTATGAAGAAGGCTTATGGACTATTATGGGACTTGAGTTGGATTGGGCTGGGGTGTTTTCTTGATATATAATTACTTTTTGATATAAAGATTTCTTACACATATGTGAGTGTCACTGGATTTGTTTCTCTAGTCAACTTGACCCAACACAGTGGCTGCAACAAGATGCTCAAATATAACAACAATTGTGAGAATGGCACAGGACTAAGCTATATTTTCATTCTGTTGTACACAGGGTGCTATGAGTTAGAAATGACTTGATGGCATCTAACAGTAAAGGTTGGTGTTCAGAATGTTCAAATGGCACCCCAAAGCTGCCTAGATGATAAGTCATGGCATCAGGACTGAAGTGCATGACTTTTTAACATCAGAACACTTAACCGGCATAGAGAAGAAGGAAGTGTTAGCCCCATTTACCAAGTAGTGCGGAATTGAGATATGACAGAGAAAACAGTGTAGAGAAGTTTATTTCAAGCTAAGACAATGCAGGTTTAATGGTATGGATAATTATATTACAACTTGAGGGGATTTGGGCATACAGGGCAAAAAACTTCTGCATACAAGAGGGTACCCCAAAATAATGGGGAGAAGCACTGAGTAATTCGCTCTGAGTTAGTGCACCCAGTGGCATTGCCTGGGAAGGTTCTCTCTGGTCACTGGGAATTTTTGTGTAAAAGCAGTTTCACTTAAACCTCGTTTTTTGTATGGCTGATTTAAGAGAACAGCATGCAGCTGTGAAATGTTGTTTCCTGTTCCAGAAAAAGGCTACAAAAACTGTTGGGATGTTGATCACAGCTTCCAAGGGCAGCTCTATGGGAAAAATTTAAGTGGAAGAGTGGTTTTCTTGTTCCAAAAAAGCTGAAATGTCCATTGATAACAAACCTCATTCTGGAGGTCTGTCAACTTCCTGAATGGACAAAAAAGTCAACTAGAAGTGCATTTGGAGTTTGTTCTACCAGACTCTTAATCAAGCTTTCTATTTGAAGGTTCTGAAAAGATTACATAACAGTGTGTGACAGAAAAGCCCTGATGTGTGACAGACAAGGGACTGGTTTTGCCACCACAACAATGCACCTGCTCAAGCAGCCATCTCCGTGCACTAGCTTCTGGCAAAAAACCAGCATGCCTCTCCTGCCACACGCACCTAACTCACCTGACCTCACTCCACACGACTTCTTTTTGCTTCTGCAAATGCAGAGGGACATGAAAGGACAGCGATCTGATGACGTAGAAGAGGTAAAAAAAAAAAAATGAGGGAGGAGCTGTCAGCCATCCAAACAGATGAGTTTGAAAAATATTTCCAAGAATGGGATCACAGATTTGACAAGTGTATTAAGGGTAATGGAGAGTACTTTGAAGGTGATAAGGCTGTTTTGTTAAAAAAAAAAACACAAAACAAAATGCATAGCTTTGAAAAAAAATCCATCTGGGGTTTTGTTTTTTTTTTACACACACCACACCCCATATATAATTTATACATGGAATATGAAAGAAAGAATTCACTGACTTCTCAGGTAACAGAATACTAGGAAGAACTAAATAAATTAAAAACCCTGAACTTGGACAAGAATGAAAAGTAAATAAATAGATGAGAGGCCTAATAGAAGACGGCCCTGGAGATCGGTTTTGCTTCGGCAAACCTAGCTGCCGAAGAGAAGTGCATCAGCGATGACTGAAGAAGACGAGGAAGCTAATGACATCCTGCCCTTTGTTGTCATCCTGAAGAGTTTAAGGATATGTAAGTTATATGATGAGAAATGACCGTAGGAGATGTCTTCATTAATAAGTATATATGTATGTATACAAATCGAATCACAGTTTTTTTTCAGCTGCAGATAAAGGAAATGATCTTTTTTTTATCAATAATCTCTTTCCCCTATCTCTTTAGCACCAGACTCGACAGATTAGAAGCACCCAGTCTGGCATATCTGGACATAGTAAAAAATGTAATATACTAATTTATTATATAAAGAGGGTATACATAATTCTGTATATTATAGAATGCTTTGGATATTACTAAGGCTGTCCTAGTGGCACTGTTTGGGTAACTGTGCAGGTGTTAATGACAAGAGTGGCAGTTCAAACCCACCAACTGCTTCTTGGGGAAAAGATGGTGTTGTCTGCTTCTATAATAATTTCTCAAATCCTACATTGGATTAAAATGTGTTGGAACTGGATGGATGGCGTGAGTTTAATTTGTGTTTGTGAGGGGAGATTATTAGGTTATTAATGGTGGGATTACTAACTTGATCCAAAAATATTTTGCACATCCAATGGGCACATGCTGGGCTGCTAACCACATGGTCAGCAGTTCAAAACCGCCAGTGGGTCCTCTGGAGAAAGCTGAGGCTTTTTATTCTCATAAAGAGTTACAGCCGCAGAAACCCCCCACAAAAGGATGGCTATGAATAAGAATGACGCGATGGCAGTGACTTTAATGTTGAATGACGTTGTCAACAATTTAATTTTGCTTCGATACACAATCAGTGCTCGTGGTAGCAGCAGTTAAGAAATCAAGTGACTGGGAACGATGAGGGCAACAAATGTATAGATGTGCTCTACACAAATGATCTATGTATTGTGATGAATTGTATGAGCCCCAATCAATTGATTTTTTAAAAAAAAGAAATCAAGTGATGTATTGTACTTGGCAAATCTGCTGTATGAGACCTCTTTAAAGTGTTAAAGACAAAGATGTCATTTGAAGACTATGATTTGCCTGACTCAAGTCACAGTATTTTCAAATGACCTCTTCTCTTATGCATGTGAAAACTGGACAACAAATAAGGAATCCCATCAGAGGAGTGATATAGTGGAATGATGGGGTTGGTGCATGCAGCATACTGAAAGTGCCATGGATGATGGACTGCCAGAACAAACATATGCCTCTTGGAAGAGGTACAGCCAAAATGCTCCTTAGAAGGAAGGATGGTGAGTCTCATGCACGGTGGACGTGTTACCCGTGGATCCAGCCCTAGAAAAGGACGTCCTGCTTGGGAAAGCAGAGGGTCAGCTCCAAAGAAGAATGTCCTCAAGGAGATGGGTCCACCAACAGGCTCAAGCAGAGGAGCAGAATGAGGATGGTGTGGGACTGGGCGATGGTTCGTGTCGTTGAACTTAGGGTCACGATGAGTTCAAAAGGACACAACAACGTAGAATGAGTCACTGGTGTTTTAATGACGGCCATACTGGGACCTGGGTTCAGTGCCTGGCCAATGTACATCATGTGTAGCCACCATCCATGTATCGGGGAAGGCTCATTAGGTTTTGGTGAGCCATGCAGACTCAGATGGACGTAGAAGAAAGGAATGGCAATCAATTTCTGAAACTCAGCCACTGGAAACCCGATGGAAAACAACAGTCTAATCTACATGCAATCAGGAGGATGGTGGCAGACCGGGCAACGTTGGCTTCCACTGTGCATGCCTATATTGGGAGTCAACTCAATAGCAGCTAACAGCAGCAAACAGTCAGCATCGGATTCCAAAGAGCAAGGAACATTTGTTGGACTGGATAGGAAAAAAAGCTCCAGCGATTGACAACAGATCATCAAAAAGACCTGATTAGTTGTATATCTAAGATAAAATCACAGTTTTTGTTGAAATTGGTGGGCTGCATGGAGAATCCAACCTCAGTTCAAATGGAATGGGAAACGCGTTCCCGATCACATGACGGAACCGAACGCCGTCAAGGACGTTCTCCATGTAGAGTGAGGATATCCCCCCAACAACCAGCGCAGTGGCCGTACACAGATAGATCGGGTCTTTCTGGGTGGCACATATGTATTCACAGGTGCACCCATGCCCCACCATTTCAAATACAGACACCCATAAGACCATGTAAGAGAACAGAGATACTGCAGATCACCCAAAGAGTAATGCCTTCCATTGGTGGGTTCCAGGTCAGATTGGGATTGAAGAATAAGAGGGTCGGCAGAGACTAAAAACCTTGACTATCAAACCGACAGTTTCTTCTGTGGTTTGAGTCTAAATTCCTAACCCCTCAAGAGTTCCCATAAGGGCATGCATTTCCCTAAGTCTCTGGAAACTTCCTGTGGGCCTTGCCTGAGGTAAATCAGTTTTGTTTTGTTTCCAAAGACCCAGAATCTTAGGGTAATCGTCTTTTACCTTTCATTCTCCTGTTTTGCCCCTTCCCCATAACATCAGTCAATGGCAGAGCATAAAGTCAATCATCAAAAAGTTTACCAACAAAAAGAATGCAACCTGAGACGAGTGATTAACTAGACAAAATTCAGTAAGCCTTTCTTCTCATAGCTTGCCACATGCAGGATTGTGCTGGCACTGTAGAGAATCAAACCATTTAAAGGGTCCTGTGCTCCAAGAGGACCACTACCAGTTACATTTCAAAGTACCAAGTCATGTCATTCAAGTCAGACGGACTCCCCTCAGAGCACAGAGATTTCTTCCCGAGACCACTGCTCGTTATGAGATCTCCCAACTCATTGCTGCCAGATTGCTCTTGTCTCCTTCAGTAGCGTACCTTTCTTCCTCATTTCTGGCCCACGGCAAGTTTGTTCCATTTCTTTTCTCGCATCCTGAGACAGGAAAGCCTTTGCGTCCGGATTTCCATTCATTTCCAATGTCAATTACTCTTCTTTGTAACTTGGTGTAGTTTCCAGGGGACACAAAAAGCTAACTCACTTGGCTGCTAACCGGAAGGTTAGGGGTTCAAGTCTACCCAGCGGCATCTCAGAAGAAAGGCTGAAAAACCAACCACTAAAACCCTTAGAGAGCCCAGTGCTGCTCTGACACATGGTGCAAAGCAACGTGATGGAAACCGATATTTTGTGTTTTGTTTTGATGTAAACTGGTACATCCATTATGGACGACCATTTGTCGTCCATTAAACATTTTTAAATGCGTATCCTCTCTGACTTGGCAATGGATTACTCATGATTCCCCCATAGAGAAACTCTTCCCTTGGCTAAGGAGGCATGCATGGGATACTCTGTACAGCACTGTTGGTCTGAGCAACAAGTTGGAAGCTAAATGCCCAGCAACGGGTGAAGGGCTCAATAAACTATGGTTCAAACAACCCATGGAACTCTGAGCATCATTTAGAAAGAATGAGCTAAATTTGGGGAGGTTAACATGGGGCCATATCTAGGGCATGTAGTTCAGTGACAAAACCAAGCTGCAGATTCATAATTGCCAAATGGTTTGAATATCAATAAATAAGACTATATTGAATATCAATAAACAAGACTATAAACATGTACTTCCTTGTAAGAATCAAAATGTCTAAATGGTACAAACAGTTTATGCTCAGCTGCTAACTAAAAGGTTGGCAGTTCAAACCCATCCAGTAGCACTGCGGAAGCAAAGGCCTGGTGCTCTCCTTCGGTTGGGACTACAGGCCAAGAAAACGCTATGGAACAGCTCTGTGCTGTAGCACATGCGGTCGCCATGAATCACAATCAGCTCAACGGCAACTGGCAGCAACACGTCCGTACAGGTCGGTGAATGCTCTATAAGGCTACACCCCAAGTTAAAAACCTCAGTGTCTCTGGAGAGTGGGAGGGAGGGCCCTGAAATTCAGGGCAGTGGTTTAAAAGAGACTTTAATCTTTCTTGAACTGTTCTGATTTTGTTTATAGGAACAGTGTATCCATGCATCACTTACATTAGTAGAAATAATTTTAAGATGTTTAAATAAATCAGATGTCTTTCCTAGAAATGAGACCCTCCTCCAAACATACGTTTTTTGTTTTTAAATGAAAGAAGCTAGCGCTCCTCTCCATTCTAGGACCCTCAGGTGGCAGGCATGATTTCCAGATTCGTCATTTGTTCACTCGCTCAACAAAGATTTCATGAGCGCTTACTCTGCAAAGACCGCTTCTCTCTCTCTCTTATCAGAGTATCCGGCCCCGGAGTAGCTTCATTCTGATAAGAGGAAACTTCAAAAAGTTTAAGGAGAAACGCAATCATCTTTCAAGTCCTTGTCTTCCTCCGTCCTTTTCAGAACCCATATCTCTTCTCCTCCAGGGCTCCCAGACTCTGGTTTCCAAACTCTTAGCCTGGACCCAACCCTCTCCTGCAGTCATTCTTTGTCAGCAAAGATGAACCTAACCATTGGTCTGTGTTCACTTATGCCAACCCTGCCCGGGTGGGAATGTTCTGGAATCGACAGCACTCCCCACGCCACTTACCCCATGAGCAAAGTCTCCTAACAGGAAAACACATGGATTCCCCATCTGAAAATTGCCCCACACCACTACCTTGCTTTGTGCAGAGATGTTGTTGTTGTTGTTAGGTGCCATCGAGCCAGTTCCGGCCCAGAGCGACCCGATGCACAACAGAAAGCAACACTACCCGGTCCTGCGTCCTCCTCCCAACTGTTCCTACAGCTGAGCATCGTGGAAGCTACTGTGTCAATCGTTTTGTGGAGGGTCTTCCTCTCCGTCGCTGCTCCCACTGTCCCTGGCATGGGGCCCTTCTCCAGCGAGGGGCTCTCCTAACAACGTGCCCAAAGTATGTGCGAGAGAAGGAATTGTCCGTCTGAGGTTTGGGAGCTGCTGACCGCCCCGTCTCATTTCCCTAGGTTTTGCTCTGGCTGCAGCTGGAGGGACGGGAGCCTTGAGCCACTAATGAGATTTCATTCTCTTCTCGATTTTATATCATTTCTGCCAATGAACTCCCTCCAGGTCAAGGCTCAGCTTCACTCTTCCTTAATGTTTTTCAAAGGCCTACAGACTTTGCACAGGCAGGTCCACTCCTATTAAGGCTCAGCTTCACTCTTCCTTAATGTTTTTCAAAGGCCTACAGACTTTGCACAGGCAGGTCCACTCCTATTAACTTTTTTTTTCTGCAAGCTGCTTCGAAAACCAAAATATGTGAAGAAAACAAAAAGAAAAAGAAAGAAAAGCCCAAATGATCTGGTGGTGGCTGGGCAAATGGCACGTTTCTCCAGGGGAGAGATAATTGTGGGTAAAGGGTTAACCATTAGCGCGCTTCCCTGCAAGGTCCCTTCCACCGTGTTAATGGAACCCAAGTGCAAACCTTGGCAGGAATCGCACATTAGCTCATGACCGGCGTAGGCTTCGTGCTGGTTGCTGCTGCAGTTCCAGCAAGAAACTGGGGACACAGGGACCACTCTATGACACAGGAGGCTGGGGCAGATTGCTTTGCGGAGATCTCTTCTGGCCGAAATAATCCCCTTTAACAACTTCCTTGACACGCTGTCAGGATGGCCCGTTTCCAAGGCAATGGCTGATGCGTGGAGACATACAGACATCATCTGTGGTCTGCCAGAGATAAAGTCACCAGAACAACCCTGCTGCATTCTTCGCACAGAGCCATTCAGCCATTCAACAATGTTGACTACGCAGGGTTCCCCTGCGACAGCACCCTGTTGTTCCCACACCGTAATGCTGGACACTTTTGACGAGAAAGCTGGGGCTACAAACACAGGTGCTGATGGGAACAAGGCAGATCAACAAACCAAGCAGGGAGATGGTTAACAAGAGGGTCTGTCTACAATGAGAAGCCCCTCTCCTCTCCTCGCTGGTTGTGGGTTTAACTGCAGGAGGCCTTTTTTGGAGCATAGAACCGAAACTCTCTATTTTTATGTACACTGGTTTTTGTGACAGTCAGTGATAGGGTCAAGCTTGAGGCATTGTTCGAGAGAAACAGATTCAGTCAGAGATCATTGACTGTGGGCAATCCATAAGCAATTGTTGAACAGCTCTCTCCCTCCTGACGCTGGCAGCTCATTGATGGGAGGAACCCCCATGGCACAGTGGAGTTGGAGTTGAGCTGCTGACCACAAGGTCAGAAGTGAAAATCCACCAGCCACTCCTCGGGAGAAGGGGAGGCTTTATGCTCCTATAACGATTACGGTCTCCGAACCTCACCAGCCCAGTTCTGCCCTGTCCTGTCGTGCTGGATGCTGAGCCCGAAGGCCCATGCTAGTCCCTACGTCCCTCTGCAGACTCACAGGGCTGCAGGCTGGTGACAGAGAAAGGTGACAGGCTGCTGAGTGCAATCGTGTGTGTGTGTGTGTGTGTGTGTGTGTGTGTGTGTGTGTCCAAGGACAGTAGAAGTTCAGCAAGACCCCAACAGCTCTCAGGGTCACATGGTCCACACGGCACCACCCCTGGAGGCAGAGTCTCAACAATCAGGAAGGTAAAATGGCAAACAGAAAAAGAGGGAAGAGGCGTCCAGTTTCCCTGTTTATTAGAAAGCCGCACCCCCACCCCCACCAAGGGGCATCCTCAGACCTGATTGACATGTTGTACTCCACCCCTACATTCTCACAAAAATTCAAGTTGACCTCAAACCATCTAACTAGCACACAATCACATTGTATGGGAAAGAACGACAGGGGTGCTCAGTTAACCTTGCTTTACAGCATCAGAGCTGTTTGCAGAATGCTACGTGTAACCATGGGCTTCAACAGGGAAAAGAGCACTGGGTCCAGCATGTTGGGGACAGTGGTCTGCCTCCACATTGACAGAGATATGTATCCAGGTTCTGGATCCATCTGCAGCCCCTGGAACGAACAGGTCTCCTACTCGCCCAGACCACTCTTACCTTCTTGGGCCAGGGCTGATCGGCCAATGATGGGAATCGAATCCCAAAGTAGCCAACCTGCTGATTGACCAGCGATCATATTTGTCTAGGATCAGAATTGCACATAGATGATCAGGGCTAATCAGGTCCTGAAGAAAGGAGTTCGAGAAAGTTGTGTCGAATTGAGCAAAGACCGGGATAGCCACTTGGAGTCCACGTCCAAAATCACGAAGAAAATAAAAATCGAAGGAAGCCAGTGGACAGACACAGCTGTTAGAGAACAGCCCGAGAAAGGCAAAGGGGAGCCTTGCCTCGAAGTAGCTTCCCAGGTCCCTTGAGGCCAGTGGAAGTGACCGCCCCTGCTTCCCTTGTACTAACATTTTATCATTTCATTATTGTCAAGCGACCCCTTTTATTGAGCTAAAGAATCTCTGGTCGTTCAATGGGCCGACACATCGATGAGTTCGAGCAGAAGAACAATCACCAGGGTGGCACAGGGCCGGGTGGTGTGTGCCTCTGTTACGTACAGGGCTGCTATGAGTCGGAACCGACTGGATGGCATCTAAAACTCAAGTTGGAATAGATCCACACCAGAGGTTGGTTTGTTTCTTGAGCTAGCTTGAATGGATCCCTTACAAAAACCAAACTTATTCTAAAGCTTGTCTGGATTTCCAATAAATCAAGCGAATAAATATTATCTCTAATTAGAAATACACTTTTAATAGGAAAATTAAAACTGGGGATTTATTTTGTTGGTAGAACAAATAAGGTGCATTAGAAAAACAAGTTAAATCACACACAAATTTTCAGTATTTCCATCTTCAAAATTCCTACAGTTCTTTTACACAAAACAAGTTTTGAAGATCTTTGCTTATATGTATGTATGCATGTATTTATGTATGTGTGTTGAGTACATATGCACACATAAGTATAGGTGTGGGGTGAGTGTAAATATACATGTAGCCTTTGTGCTACCTGGTCCCTTACCTGAACTATCATTCATTCATCCCATCAAGTAGATGCTGACTCATCGTGACCCTGCAAGCTGAGGCAAGCCTGCTCCTGTGGGTTTCTGAGACTTGAACTATTTACAGGACAGAGCCTCATCTTTCTCCTATGGAATGGCTGGTGGTTTCGAATAGCTGACCTTGACCAATACTTAACCACTATGCCACCAGAGTTCCTGAACTACCATAATGACCCCAAATCCACCATAAATCCTTTCAATCTATACTCTACCCTCTCGTCAGAGGGACCTTAAAAAACTTAAATCAGATCGTGTCTGATTTGATATCCCCATCTTCCTGAACTCGCTTAATGATGCCCCATTGTTCTTACCTATAGAGCCTTGCAGAATTCTGGCCTCTGCTCCCCTCAGTCTCTACACTGCCTACCATCTTCACTGGCTTCTTCTACTTCCCCTTGACCACAGGATCTTTGCATGACTTGGTCTTTTGCCTCCAATAACCTCATTCCCCAGCTCTGTCACGGAAATGGTATTTATACATAATACACGTATGCATATACACACACATATCATGCGTGCACTCATACAGACACCCACGCCCTTTCCTTTGCTAATGCCTATTCGTCCTTTAACTCTCAGTTCATTCATCCCTTCCTAGGGCAGCCTTCCATGACCATTAGCTAAAGTTAGTCCAACCCCTGAAGATCCGTTCACTGTTATGTGTCCCTCTAAACTAGGCACCTCCCATGGAAATGTGTGTGATCATTTGATTCATGGACACCGCCTCCATTAGACGGGAGGTGTTAGCAAGTATATCCCACATGACTAGCACAGGATCGCTTAGAAAGTAGTAGAGTGTTATACCTGCAGGGATCTTGCAGGTCTGATGTTTTCCCTGCTGTAGGTCAAATGGTCTCTATGCCTCTTTACAGCACTCACGCTTGGTTTCCACCTTTGTCACGTTTCACTTTTACACTGTTCTCATCTGCTCACACCTTCGGACTTAGGGCAGTGATTGCATTGTGTCCATCATTGCATTTCCCAGTGTACGATATAGGGCCCTTTCATAGTTAATGTGTTGGATTCTTAAAAGACATATTTTAAACGTATTAAACTTATTTTTAAATGATTTTAAAGTCATTTTAAAACTGTGCCTTATAACAATGGGCAGGAAGCTTTATAGAGCTGTGTGGGATGAGACTATGGCATTGAAGAGGGTGAGCTCTGGAGTCTGAAAGCCTGGGTTCAAATTCTCTTTGGCAGTTTTAACAGCATACCAGTTAGTGTGTAATTTGAGACAGTTAATTCACCGCTTTGTAGCCCAGGTCCTTATCTATAAAATGAGGGTAAGGCTATTACCCACTGTATAGTGCTGTAGGGATAAAGCATTCAGAACTCAGCATAGAGTAGGCACATAAGTACACTCAGTCATGCTACTCGTTATTGCTATCTGTTTTTGTTGAAAGAGTAAATAAATGTTCTTCTTAGCTTTAAAAATGATAAGAATAACAGGGGGCCTTTTAAAGACGGAGACAAGCAATCTATTTACAAGTTGAGAGAAAGGCTCCTTGGAAGGAGTAACAATTCAAGATGTAAATATTAAAATATGATCTATGGGGTCAAGGAGCCCAAAGGAACAAACGGGAGAAGGTACGATAAAGGGTATAAATAGGGAAGATACTTCTGTGTCGTCTCTTGGCCAGGCCAACTCGACTTTCTAGAAAGCCTTTGTTTTCAAAGACTAGGAAGAAAGGCCTGTTGAACTACTTCCAAAAATGAGAGCAAATGAAAACCAATGGATCCCAACAGAACCATTGCCTGATTCCAAAGGAGGGATTCATTGAGGACGGCTGTTTGGTGAGAGACCAGCGGGGCCATGGAGACCCACAATGAGACAGGTCGGCACGATGGCCGCCATGGTTAGCTGGAACCTGGTGGGGGTTCTAAGACACTTCATGCTGCTGTACTTGGGATTTCCCTGAGTGGGGAGTCAATGGTGGCATAGGGGAGCCTTGGTGGCATAGTGGCCACGAGGTGAGCTGCTAATCACAAGGTCAACAGTTTGAAACTACCAGCCTCTCTGCAGGAGAATGGTAAGGCTTTCTACTCCCATAAAGAGTGAAAGTCTCAGAAACCCCCAGCGGCTATTCTCCCCTGTCCTATAGTCAGCGGCCGCTCAATGGAAATGAGGTTTTCTGGTTCTGTTTTATTGTTAGACATCTATAAATTGATCAATCAAACAATTACTAGACCAATCAACCTACCTACCTACTACTGACATACCTTCTATAGATGCCACTCAACATGGCCTCTTTGAAATATAAATTAGATTTTTTTTAAATGATAAAGTGCCATGCGATGAAATTGAAAGAAAAAAAACCACCCTCTTGTCTACGACATAGATTCTTCTCTTGTGTAAAGGCTGTCTACAGATGGCTCTGAATTCAGTTTTGCCAGAGAGGATCCCCAAACCTAGACAATCTACTGAGCCAGTTGTTCGCAGCTGGGAGCTACTTCACCTCCTCCAGAGACCACTGGCATTGTCTAGAGACATCGCAGCTTGAGCAATACGGTAAAGGGTGACCTTTACCTGGCATCTAAAGATCAGAGATGCTGCTGAACATCCTATGATGTACAGGGAAACGTCTCACAAGAAAGGATTACCCTGCAGTGCCCCAATGTCAATAGCGACACTGTTGGGCAATCCTATTCTACACCATTACATCTCAACATCCTAGCGAGATTGGATTTATATTCCCAAACATCATGTCACAGGCTTGGACAAGTGAGTCTCTGTGGCATTTCAATCCCCCTCTCTTTTTAAAGGAACCTTCAATAATAATGTATGCTTTAACACTTTGTAGACCAGAAGGTGAGTTTGCCCTGACTCGAACGAAATCTTCCATCTCTTCTGTCCAGATCCAGAAATTTTACATTCTGCCCATTGTCCGTCAGCTGGGACCCCCGAGCCTCGAGGAACTCTAAGCTGTTCGGAGCATGCAGGAAATTTGTGGTTAATCACTTCAGCCTGCTTTACGTTAGCAGAGACTTTCGGAGACCTGTTTATTGTTCTGGTGCTTGGCTGCTCGGAGTTATCTATGACCGGAGTCTTGCATTTATTTGTAGAGCAGAAAAGGGTATATTTTTACTCTCACATCCCTTCCAAGTCCCTGAATTAAATTAGTGTGAACTTTCCAAAATAAATTCACCTTTGAGCTGAAACTAAGCATGGAAAGTTTCAGCCCCAAAGGATAGCTTATTGGAAAGTTGGGAGCAAATGAAAATGGGAATTGGAAGGGATCTTTTACTGTAACTTCAGCACTTGTAGTTACAAAGGATAGAGTATTTTGTTAATATAAAAGATTCTCTAACAGAGTCGATGTACGCAATCCAGGATTGACTTTCAGTTCTTTTTTCTTCGTCCCCTTAAGAAAAAAATTACTGGAAAGAAATAGAATGGAAAAGCCGGCACATGTGGCTCCAATTCTGCACCGTGTCACTGGCTACAACCAAGGGAAGAAGTTGTATCAGGTGAGAAAAAGGACAATGGACAACAGGAAGGAAGACCCGGGATACCGTCACGCCACAGATACAGTTTGTTGAATGACAAATGTGTTCCAGTGGCATTTATCAATGACTTTTTAAACTATTTTATAGACTGGCCATCATGGTTGTACCAAAAATCTATTCTCTGGTCACTTGTAACATAGATAGCTATTGCTAGGTTTGGGCTTATTTTCATTCTTAGTACTCAACATGGAAAAAATATTTTCCAACCACCTCCCTTCCCTGGAAAAGACTCAAAATCTGGAAAATTCTGAAGCATGCACCTTTTCAAAACTCCATCCAGAGCCAGAGCTCTGATTTTGTCCACATCAAGCCTCAATGGCAGATTGAAAACCTGGAGAAAGCTCAGTTCTCTTGGTAAAAGTGTTATTTTTCAACTCACTGACTTTCAAACAGTTATTTCTCACACAGTTTTAGCAGGGGCAGACCATTCCCTTTCCATCTCCCTCCTTACACACAGAGCGAGAGAGAGAGAGAGAGAGCGTCTTGGGCAGAATATACATAGAGAAACAGATACAAGAGAAATTACTGAAACAGGGCTCCTGGAAGCTTGGATCTACACCTCCCTACCCCTCTTTCCAGTATTCGTCTTCATTTTAAACTGTCTGTTTGGATAAATACACAGTTTTAAAATTGTTTCAGGATGGATGTTTTTGGCTACTTTTCAACATATTAAATCAGATCATTTAGAGCTCATCCTTACTTAAACCACAGACGTGCTCCCTGCATCTCCTAAATGAATTTTAACAGCTTACATCAAGAGTAGCTACTAGGGAGTCTAATTTGGCGTGTGGTTTTTGTCTTCGTTTCCTTAATTCTGTATTCTTTTTTGTTTTGTTTTCATTTTAGCAGTTTTATTGACACAATTCGCATATCACACGATTCAATAGTTGAAACACATTAAAACGCTGTGCAATCATCACCACCATCAAATTAAAATTCTGTAGTTTTTTTTCAATTTTTAGCAACAAAGCAGGCTTTACTTTTTAAAGACTGTATCATTAAAATGTAATAACTTAGCCTTTTTTTTTCTCACGAAGATGGCACCGAGGGCAAAGAAGAAAGCTCCTGTCCCTCCCCAAACGGAAGCAAAGCAAAGATGCCAACGGCCAAGAAGGCCCTGCTGCAAGGCCTCCACCGCAACCGAGACGAAGGGCTGCACACCTCGCCCACCTTCTGGCAGCCCAGGACACCGGGGCCAGGAAGGCAGCTTCCGTTTCCTCTGGAGAGTTGCCCCAGGAGACACAAGCCTGACCACTGGGCACTCATCAAGTTCCTCCGGACCACCGAGTCGGCCAGGAAGAAGAAGGAAGATAACACACTGGGTTAATGGTGGATGTCGAGCCCAACAAGCACAGCTCAAACAGGCTGTGGAGAAGCTCTGTAACCGTGACGTGGCTAGAGCCCACACCGCCCGACGGCAAGATGACATACATCGGACTGGCTCCTGACTCCGATGTTTTAGATGCTGCCAACAAAATCAGAATCACCTACGCTGAGTCCAGCTGGCCGATGCTAAATATAAACTTCTTCAATACAAAAAAAGATAATATGTATCCAGTTTCATCTTGGTCTTTCAAGGAAGTGTTTTCAATCGCCTCCACGTTGACAATTAGAAAAACGCAAAAGGACCAAAAATGCTCCTTCCATTCCCTTCATCTGTAAATTTGATCAAATAATGACACAGATCTATGGAGGCAGTTAGACAACAATCTGTGGTGGACTTTCAAGAGATGGAACAAATAACCAGAATGTTCTTTAGAAGCAAGGGTGTCAAGATTTCAACTTACTGACTTTGGACATGTCCTCAGGAAAGACCAACCACTAGGAAAGGGCCTCATGTGTGGTACAGTAGAGGGTCCCTGGAAACCAGGCAATGCTCCATGAGATGATCTGGCACCACGGACCAACAATGGATTCAAATATAGGAACGATCATGACGCTAGCACAGCCCGGGCAACATTTCTGCCTATTATCCATAACGATGTCATACATGAGCGTCAACTCAATGGCAACTACCAACAGTGGATTCCATCTCCTGTGTGATCACGAGGTGTCAACAGGGTCAACTGTCAGGCATCAGAAGACCCAAAACAAACAGTCATATCAATGAGAACGAGGGTGTGGCAGAATGGACACTCAAAACCCATCTCTAGACAATTGGACATCCCCTTACAGAAAGGTCACAAGGAAAGGACTAGCCAGTCAGGGTGCATTTAGCACCAACAAAACACACACAATTCCTCTAGTTCTTTAATGTTTCCTCCCCCCTACTCCCTTACTATCAGGACCCCAGTTCTACCTTATAAATGCAGCTAGACTGAAGCATGTACACAGGTACAGATAAGAGCTCTCAACACACAGAATTCAGGAGAGATAAACCCCTCAGGAACAGTAATGAGGGTAGGAATACCATGAGGGTAGGGGAAAAGTAGGGGGATAAAGGGGGAAACGAAAAGCAATGATCAATGTATAAACACCGCTGCCCTCCTCCCACCACCCGCCGCCCTCCCGAGGGAGACAAGAGAAACATGGGTGAAGGAAGAAAGTGTAAGATATGAAAATAATAATTATTTATAATGTACCAAGGGATCATGAGGGTGAGAGGATGGTAGAGGGAGGGAAAAAAGTAGAATTGATACCAAGGGCTCAAGTAGAAAGAAAATGTTTTGAAAATGATGATGGCTGGAAGAAGCACACCAGCCTGTGTGATGACGAGATGCCAAAGGGATCAGTGATCAGGCATCAAAGAACAAAAATCATATCATTGTGTGCTCACCT
>NW_022111372.1:93209415-93220396 GCF_000313985.2 Echinops telfairi
TATATATATATATACGCACACACACACATCAATAGTATCAGGCATATTTGTACATATGTTGCCATCCTCATTTTCTTTATATGAGGATGGCAACATATGTACAAATATGCCTGATACAATTGATGTATGGATTGTTATAAGAGCATTAAGAGCCCCCAATAAAATGATTTATAAAAGTGAAAAACAAAAAACAATAGAGTCCGTCAAACTGATACTCACAATAGAGCTTCAAAAGGGCCATGTGCATTATCCCTTAATCAATGTCTTCTGTGTGGATCAGAGATGCTTGGGCGTTGGCCTTTGTTATCCCTGATGGCTGCCTTGGGTGGCCAGGCAGAGTTGCCTGCCCTCCATCAGGGCTCTCTCTGTGTGCATGCTTCCCACCGCACTGCATCAGGGACAACCACATCCTCAGATGCAGGAAGAGAGTTCTCCTGGGGAGGCATGCCTGCCTTTCACATGGGTTCATGATCAAGTCAAAGCACTGGTAACCTAAAAGATATGGGCATATTGGGTAATACTAGATTTGTTTTGTTTTTAAGAAAACAGTTAATAAAACCCACAGAGCCTTTAATTTATACTTGGAAGGGGAAGGCATCTGACTTGTGACTGTTGTTCATCAGAAAATCATTCCAAAAAGATATGTTATCACTACAATGGTACTCATCACCTTGAATCTGGAATCCTGCCAAAGAAACTCATCTAGAAGGAGCAGTGAGATGGCGGGCCTGCAAAAGCTCCTTGCGATATTCTCAGCATTGCACGCCAAGCAGGGGCACGGAGTCGTCCGAGCGCTGACCTTGTGGCTTTGCCCAGGTCGACTGGGATAGCTCGAAGGCTGCGCATCTTTTCTTAAGGTCTGCACTTCCAACGAAGCCGGACCCAGAGAGCTCATTCCGATGAGCGCACGGCTAACACCGTTTCACTTTAGAGAAAGGAACATCGAGCAATCCTGAAAGAACTCCACATTCTTCTTTAAACCAATTTTTTTTGTTGTTCTTCTTGAAAACGAGTTACTACGTTGAGCAGGAAGGAAGGGGTTGGAACCGCTGTCCCTGTGTGAGTTGGGAGAATGCTAATCACTGCCCCTCTCCCCGGTACTGCAAGATTCGCTCAGATCGCAGGGCCCGCGAGAGGAAACCGCATACACTCCCCGGTTGAGACTATCCTGAGGAACATTTCGGTAACAGTAGTAGCATGTCAGCCGGATCTGAAAGACGCTCGTGTCCGGAAACTTACCCCAAAGCAACAACAGCCCAAAGGGTCAGCAATGGGCCGACTGGACATTTGAGAAAGTCACTTCTTCTTAACTCAAGCTCCCCCGAGAAAGCAAAATGGAACAAAGCCCCGGGTAGAGGTGGAATGGCCATATACCTTAGCCCCTGGAGCTTCAGCCAGAGAATTTTTATGCAAAGTGGACCTTCAAAGACCTCGTTAGGTTACAAATATTAAATGTGGTTTTCTCTGTATATGAGTGAGATCAGCAAGAGGTGGAAGATAAATATGATCCCATTTTAATAAATAAACACTAATGCTCCCCCAATCCAGGATTTTTTTTTTCCATATGATTTTCTGAGTGTGGAGCTAGGTATAGAAGGATAAATAGAACGTTTAATATTGATAACAAGGAGCTAAAAAGAGAGGGAGAGAGAAAGATTGTTGGATTGAAAAAGTATTCATTGAGTACTATTAAAGGAAACATCCAGGTGGCAAAATTCTGTGATTTTTATTATAAATTATAAACATTCAATAGATACCTAGACCAGAACTAGAAGATGACACCAGCAGAAGCAGCTATGTTTGCACTTTGGAACCAGGGCGGTCTTCTTAGAGAAACCACGAGGCACATTAGAAATAGGAAGCATGACGGATTATCTACCTGCAGCTTGTGCTCTTGATAAAGCACACTGGTTAGAGCTAAAACAAAAATGAGTTGCATTTTAACTGTGGGTCCAAGACCCTGGGGAAGATCTAAATGCCTCAGATGCCGGGTACACAAATGGGGACCAGTCATGAAACTATCCCCCTCCGCTCCCCTCACAAAGGATTTCATCAGGCACCTGGTGGCTTGAGGTGTGTGAGCTCCCCGCTAAGTGGAGACCACCACCCAGGCCTGCCCAACGCTGGAGCGAGAAGCTAAATATATTAACGCATTTACCCTAAGTCCGTCAATATGGCAGCAAGATGCTAACTTGAACGAGCGTACAGGCAACTGATCGGTGGGGGGGGAGGGGGGGAATTAAGGAAATAAAATATTAAAAAATGTAAATGCGACGGAAATTATAAACAGCCTAAAGCTCCTCTCCCTTCGGGAACAGCTGTGTCTGCTAATCCCTCGAGGAGTGCTCCCTGCGATCTCCCTTCCTTCCTTCCTCCGTCTCTCTCTAATAGCTCCCTTGTTCCTGCTGGACAAAACTAGCCCTTTGTGGCTGCTCTCAGAACAACATTAAAAACAGGAATAGGGAAATTGTAAACAGGAGGCTTCTGGCCTACAGGCGAAGACACACACAGGCCTCTGAGGCCTACTTCATGCTAAGCAAAGAAACAGATCTTTGTTGCTGAAGGGATTAGGGCTGCGGGATTTCAGAGGCACTGCTGAGCCATTCAGCTGGCCTGAAGTAGGGGCTTTGTAAAGAGATACCTCCATTAGAGGTCTGTGAGCGGAAATCATTCATACTCTTTATACAATCTGGGTAATGTGATAGTGTTGGACTGTGAAACGCCTCTGGTGAGGCAGGGTCCTATCTCCTTGAATGGTAAATTCTTCAGCAGCTAAATAGATGGTGGTATAATTACCTTCCCTGGCTTTTTCTTGGGGGGAGGAGGTGGGACTGTCTTCTACCTTTAACCCTTAGTGGGAGAAGATTAAAAGCTCACCGAGGGCCAGAGAAGCAGCCTCCCCAGGGCTTTGGATGTCCGGTGCTGGCATCTTCTGTGATATAAGGTCAGCTCCACGCGTCAGCTGCACTTGCAGGGAATGACACCTTTGTCCCCAACACCCTGATAAAGAAGGCCTCATCCGGGTCCTCAGACTAAAATGCCCCTTCCCCCAACCTGCCTCCCTAATTCCGATGCCTGCTACGCTCCCTGTCTGCTGGCCGTCCCTCTTTGGCAGGCACTACCCATGCTGGGTTGGTGTCCTATCCCTCCCTCCTCCCTCCTTGCTCTCGTTGCATTTCTGTGTTTGAAGACTCTTAGTGAGGTCTCCCAACCCCAGCAGACAAGAGGCTCCTTGAGGGCAGTAGCATATTTCTTTGTGTCCAACCGCCTGCCTCATAGTGGGTGCCCAGAAACAGTGAGATGGGTTGGGTTGCCTGATTTCAGGTAAGTCCCTCTGGCTGTTGGGAAGCTGTAGCCACATGGGTTTTTTAATGGCTAAAGAGAAAATTTCTTCATCAGCGAGTCTAGGGGTCTTGAGAAGCTAGGCAAACTTTTCTATGGCTGGGGCAGGCAAGGAGTTCTCCAGGGAAGGTAGCAGTGGTCACTCTCTCACAAGTGCACATTGGCCCTGATCCGGTCTCCACACTCTTCACAGTGAAGGAAGGGCCCCCAGGAGAATAAACTTGTCTTTGACTTCACCCTTGGGGTTTCTGGATATCATCTATAGTGTACTTTTCTGACGTTCCAGTACTGACTGAAAGTAATGGCAACAGGGGGAAGAAACGCTGCATCAGAACTGAGGGGCCCTCTCCTTGGCCTGGCTAGACTCGTCCTGGGTGGCTGGGATATTCATTCTGGAGAAAGTATAGCTCAGGGGTAGAAGTGGGGTTTCATGGTAATTTCACTTGGAAAGGGTCCTGGTTTCTGCTTATAAGATAAGGCCACAAATATAGTGGAGACTTTGCAACAACTGGTAAAAAAAAATTTTTTTTTTAAAGCTGCCACTTTTTTCCTCCAATGATGCTCTCGGATTCCCAGGACATGCTTCTAAATGAGCACGGCATTGGATATCATTAATTGTTGCCTTTTTAAATCATTCACAATTATCTATTTAGATTTCCTCTTTCTTCTTCTCACCACTTGGCAGATGGGACTTTCTGCTCTTACATTATTTACATCCCTGTCTGCAAAAACAAAACAAAACAAAACCCTGTTCAATCCAGAAGCAAGAGAACAACAATGAAGCTGTGGGATTTGTCTCTAGTTCTGCCACTTGTTCACTCTTCCAACCCAAATCTGCCGAGTGCCTCCTATGCTAAACCTCTAGGGACACAAAGGTGGGCACAACCTGGTGCTCCATCAAAACAGAAGCACGGACACTGAGCAGCTCATAGCATGGGGGTAATCTGCACAAGGCATGTGGGAGCACTGAGGCAAACAGCAGAAGGCATGTGAAGCTTCCTGCAGGAGATGGGACGGTAGCCTAGGAATACGATCCAGAATGGAGCACAGAAATATTTGGGGAGACAACTGAGGATGTTTGAAAATGGCCTTCTGTCAGATAGCACTACTGTACTGATGCTAAATTCCTTGGTTGTGATAACAGCTTTATTGTTATGCAAGAGAGTATTTTTTATGTGTGTTTTTTTTAATAAATCATTTTATTGGGGGCTCTAAGAGATCTTACAACAACCCATATATGCGTTAGTCTGGGTAGACTAGAGAAACAAATCCGGGGAGACTCATATGTGTATAAGAGAGAGTTTTATAGAAAGGGTAATTGTACATTAAGAAAGTGTCCCAGCCCATTCCAGTCCAAGCCCATAAGTCCAATATTAGCCCATATGTCCAATACTGATCTAAAAAGTCCTCTTCAGACTAACGAAATACATGCAGTGACAGTGAATGCAGGATGATCACAGGCCAGTGGGTAGAAAATCTTGTGGATCCACTGGCGGTGTAAGCATCTTAGCACTGGCAGGGGTCTCCATGTGGCTTCTCCAGCTAAGGGCACTAGAGTAGTTCCATGTGTCTTGTCAGGTGTAATGTCTCCCAGGGAGTGGGCAGAGAAAGACAGTGTGTCTCCAGCCTCCAAGAAGGAAATACCAGAGTTCTCATAATTCTCAGAAGGCCATGCTCACACAGAGGCCTCATTGGCTATAACCCGACTGACAAGCTAGACTCCACTCCTTCACTCTTAATCCTCTCAAATCCCAAATTGACACCAGATTATGTAACTACCAAAATACATCAATTAATTGTATCCAGCACATTTGTACATAGGTTGCCATCATCATTTCCAAAACATGTGTTTCTACTTGAGCCCTTTGCATCAGCTTCTCTTTTTTCCCTCCCTTCCCCACCCTCCCATTGTCGTGGACTCCTGAAAAGTTATGCATTATTATTTTCATATTTTATAGCATCTGCTGTTTCCCTTCGCCCACATTTCTGTTGTTTATCCCCCCGGGGAAAAGGAGGGCTATATGTCAATGATTGCAATCAGTTCCCCCTTCCTCCCCTTTTTCTCCCTCCCTTCCCCCTACCCTAATGGTACTGCTACTCTTATTATTGATCCCGAGGGGTTTATCTGTCCTGGATCTGTGTGTCGAGAGCTCTTATGTGTATCAGTGTACATGTTCCAGTCTAGCCAGATTTGTAAGGTAGAACTGGGGTCCTGATAGTGGGGGGCAGGGGAGAGCATTAAAGAACTAGAGGAATGTTGTTTGGTTCATCGGTGCTATACTGCACCCTGGCTGGTTAGTCCCTTCCTTGTGACCCTTCTGTGATGGGATGTCCAATTGTCTACAGATGGGCTTTGCGTCTCCATTCTGAACCCCCTCGTTCACATTGAAATGATTGTTTGTTTTGGGTCTTCTGATGTCTGATACCTGATCCTGTCAACACCTCGTGATCACATGGGTTGGTATGTTTCTTCCATGTGGGCTTTCCTGCTAGATAGCCACTTGTTTAACTTCAAGCCTTTAAAACCCCAGATGCTATATCCTCTAATAGCCAGGCACCATCGGCTTTCTCACACAATAGCTTATGCACACATTTTGTTTTCAGTGGTCGTGTCGAGAAGGTGAGCATCACAGAATGTAAGGTTATTAGAACAAAGTATTCTTGAGGGAGGACTTGAGTAGAGGTCCAATGTCCATCTGCTACTGTAATACTTAACCTATAAGTATACGTACATAGACCTATATCCCCATTGTTGTATATTAATATGTTTACATACGTACATGCCTATGTTTATACCTCTATAATGTCTTTTGCCTCCTAGTTCTTTCATCTATTTCCTTTTACTTTCCTCCTGTCTCACTATCATGTTCGACCTTCATTCAGCTCTCTGTACTTCCTCTCGGCTACATTACACTTGTCCAAACCCCACCAGGCATTCTATGCCCTCCTCACCATCGATTTTAGATCCCTTGTTGTTCCCTCATCCCTGGGTTTGTTGGCTCCCCCCTTCCCTTTCCCCCTTTCTTGTTTTAAAAGAAACATGCTGAACTATTTATGGGTGAGGAGTCATGATATCGATAAATTACTTTCAAATGGTTCAGAGAAAGAGAACAAATATAAAGTGTTAATAATAATCAGTGAATCTAGGTGGAGAGATATGAACAGTCTGCTATTATTCTTTCAACTTTTTGTATGTTTGAGATTGATTAAAATAATTAGGACGAGAATGTTAAAATAGATCTATGCAGACATTATAAGACTTGAAAAGAAAAGATAAATAGGAATTAACCATATCAAGATAGAAGAGCAGGCACTGCAGCGTGGGCCTGGCCGGAGCAGAGAGTCGGGGCAGCAGCTGGTCCACTCAGCGAAGGCAGGAAGGAGCCTTGGCTGCCTGCTTCTCTCATATCCTACCCTCGAGTGGCTCACTAGCGTTTGCCAAATGAATGAAAGCGTTCACAGCATTGTTTATGCCCCGAACTGCAAGCAGATCAGACTAACATAAGCAGAAGATTTGTGTTCTGGAGAGAGAACTGATGCGGCTATGGGGCACTTGGGGCTGGTAGTGGAGCCTTTGTATATTCTGCCATGGTCTTGGGACTTTATCCTGTGGGCAATGGAAGCCACGAACAAGAGAAGATGTAATCAGACTAGCATCTAAAGGGACCACCCAGGCAGCCAGGTGTTATGTGCAGTGATGGAACTTGGGCCTGGAAGCAAGGGGCCCAGGGGCCCAGTCAGGTGATAATTGACTTCTTTAAACAAAAAGCCCTGACTCGAATGAGCTGAAATCAAGAGATTAACTACCTAGCTGCAGGCTCTGAGACAGGAAGCCCAGATGGTCAATTCGTGGGTGAACCATCACCAATCACCTCGATCACCATGGACCACGGTCCCCTCCTTCTTCCCACACTGCCATCCCCTGTGGCCGACTCTGCCTTCAGCCTGGCCTTCCTGGCCGTCAGAAGTTGGCTAACAGCAGTTCCCAGCTTGACATCCAGACACGGCGAAGAGCAGGGTTGGAAGGTAGCATTTTCTTCTCTGTACCTCTTTCTTAGTGAGGAAAACTTTCCCAGAAGCCACCCCTCCCCACCAACCCCCCCAAAACACCTTTCCCTCATAACCTGTTGGCCCAGATTAGGATATAGGCCCATGCCAAAGCCAATCCATTGTCAAAGGAGCAAGACTATGTGACTGCCTTAGATCAATAATTTCTACGTGGGTGAGCTAACCAGGACAACTCGCCATCCCAAAGTAAAAAGTGCTAGAAGCCTAAACAATTATCATGGTGGTAGGGATGAAGAGACCAGAATAAATCCAAGCACCACTTAGTAAATTATGTTGGTAGAATTTGACAGCCAATAGAATAGAATGTGGAGGAGGAGTGAAGGAAGGGAGGAAGGACATACTCCTTTATATTGCTAACTCGAATTAATGGCGAGGGGAAAATGCCATTAATTGCCACAAAGTATGCAGGAAGGGGAGAGGCGGGTTTGGGGGAATTGTGTTCAAACTGAAGTACCTGCATGAAGATGTAGGGCAGCCATTGGAGGATTTGAGTCAAACCATTTTCTCAAGGAGCCGGTCCACAGCCAGAAAAAGTTCTGGTAGGCTTTGGCGCAGACAGCCATTTTTTAGAAATCTGAGCCAACATTGAATCATTGAGAGATTCCAATACTATTATGGACACATTTCTGGATCATCAGAGGAAATTGGAATTCCTACATGTCAACAATTGGCCGGAGCGGAGCAGAAGCCACCCTCGTCAGCCAGCACAGGTGGTTCTCCAGTCACGCGCATCTAGTTTCATTCATTCACTTTTCCTGCCTGGCCTTAGTACGCATTTCTAGGGGATGTCCTCCGCAGAATCAGGGGGAAGAGGTCTGAGCTACAGATATCCATCTGGGGGTCATCAGTATTTAGGTAGTAGCTGGTGCCTAAAGCACTCTCCTGGCATCGTAGGTCTGTGAACCACACAGTCAGCAGTTTGAACCCCCAGCCGCCCAGCAGGAGAAAGATGAGGTTCTCTGCTCCAGTAAATATATCTTGTTGTTATATTGCTATAGTCTCTGCTCCTGTAAATATATGTTGTTGTTATATTGCTATATTCTCTGCTCCTGTAAATACATCTTGTTCCCACCAGGTCAGTTTCAACCCACAGTGCCCTTATGCATGACAGAATGAAGCCCTGCCTACTCTTGCACCATCCGCACAATGGTTCCTATGTTTGAGCGCATTGTTGCAGGCACGGTGTCAATCCATCTTGTTGAGAGTCTTCTTCTTTCTTCTCTGCCCATCTGCTTTCCCAAGCAGGATGTCCATCTCCAGGGACTGGTCTCTCCTGACAACATGTCCCAAGTACATGAGATGAAGTCTCACCGTCTTTGCCTCTAGGGAGCCCCCTGGCCACACCTCTTCCAAGACAGATTGGTTTGTCCCGTCAGCAGTCCGTGGTACTTTCAATATTCTTTGCCAGCACAATTCAACTACATCGATTCTTCTTTGATCTTTTGATTCGGTGTCCAGCTTGGGTCAGGCACACCTTAGTCCTCCAAGTAACCTCCTTGCTTTTCGATATTCTAAAGAGGTCTTGTGCAGTAGATTTGTCCAATACAATGTGCTGTCTGATTTCTTGACTGTTGCTTCCATGAGTATTGATTGTGCATCCAAGCAAGACTAAATCCTTGACAACCTTCATCTTTTCTCCATTGACCCTGATGTGACAGCCTTGGGAAACTCATAGGGGCAGCTCCACTTTGTCCTATGGTGTCAGCATTGCCTGGATGGCAGTGGAGCTGAAGGCCTGGCTCTGGCGGCCATCACCTGGAGAGAAAGTGGAATAAGAAAGGCCTCAACCATGCAACCCTGGAGCCTCCAATTGTCTGGAAATATAGGGAAAGGGCATTCATGCAGGAAAGAGAATAAACACTCCGAGAAGGAAAAGGACCAACCCAGCAGGATGTCTCCGAAGCTGAGAGAGAGGAGCTTGGAAGGCGAGTCTGTGCTGCCTGGGCCAGTGCAACAGGTGGTCTTGGAGAGTGCTGGAAAGGAGGCACGGCTCTGAGGACAGGCACCACAGCGGCCTGTGTGCCTCCCTTAGTAGCACAGGGAAGGAAGGAGCCAGATGGTACTGGATTGGGTGGAAGATGCGAGAGGTGAAGTGCATGCAGAGAGCACCGGCTACTTGAATGAGAAAGGGAAGAGAGGGTGGAGGAAAACTAGGAAAGGAGGGGGGTCTAGGGAGGGTGCCTTTTGAGGATGACAGAGACTTGGACAGCACAGTGACAGAAAGGAGTCAGGAAGGACGTGAAAGGTAGGCTGCAGAGATGGGACTTCCCTGAGGAGGTGACGGGGAGAGAGGGTAAGGATACAGGTGCTTGATTCACAGGAAGCAGCAGGAGAGGCATTTGACAAGGAGCTGATGAGAAACCTGCCAGAGTGGAGCCTCGGTCAGAAAGGGAGCGGGCTGTGGCTAACTGGCCTTCCACAAGGGCAGCTCAGTGGCCTTTCAAAGAGATGTTCAAATCCGGCCACTTTTTTCCATTTCAAAGCATGAGGGCTGGGTGTACTGAGGAGAGGGGTGAGGCTGATAACCTGCAGGTCCTGAATTCCATGTGCTACCTGGGTAGTGCGAACAAAGCCGAACAAAGCCGCAGGCTAGTTTTCCTATCCGCGAGAGGAAGCAGCAGAGGAGGTGGTCCCAGCATCAGCCAGGGGCTTGAGAACAAGCGGTCCCACCCAGCCATAACCTGGGAGCCCCCTGTCCACCTGAAGAAAGCCAGCGTTCGTTTCCATTGGCTCAATCTGCACTCAATTCTGAAGCCAAGTGGGCTTTGATACCACACGTACTCAAGGACTCAACACTCTCCATCGGCAGACGCTTTTTGCCAAAGCCATCCCACGATCAGAGGGTCCTTCTTGGACATTTCTTCCCTGAGGACGTTTTCGGGCTGGGTAGTCAGGCAAGTTGTAAGTAAGGGAGTGGCACTGGAGGCTGTTCTCACAGGTCGCACAAAACCCTTTGGGGTTAGGGGACTGTCTTCCACTCGGCTCGCATGGGCCTCAGTGGTGCATGTTGCTTCAACCAGGGTCAGGCGACACATCCTCAGAGTAGCTTCCACGACCCTCTCAGGCCCCCCGGGAAGTTCAGTTCCAGGTGTGGGCCCAGAATCACATTGATGTGAGATGTGACTTCCCCTGACCCGAGTGTTGGCAAGGACAGCGCTGGCGGGATACAAGGGAGGCAACGGTCTCCCCAGCCCTCTTTGCCCATCCATCTGTCCAAGGCATTTCTGAAGTATAATTATTTGGACCTTTTCTTCTTTGCCTTATTTCTTTTACTGCAGAATTGCTATGGGGCAAAAACAAATTTTCTTTTAAAATGCCTGGAAACCCCAGTCTTGACACTCGGCATCTCTGGAATAAGGAACGTGGTTGATCTAGAAAGTGTCAGTAGCATAGCAAGAGACTTCCTGGCTACAGCCCTCACCCTGGGAAAAACATTACACTTGAGAAGCCCTTCTAAAAGCGGGGGGCCTAAAAATAGACTCAGGGCTAGAAGAGGGGCACAGGCTGGCATCCACTCACCTGTTTTGAATTATGTGGTTAAACCTCATGCATGTCCCTAGAGCAGTGGTTC
>NW_022111372.1:93221085-93226726 GCF_000313985.2 Echinops telfairi
GAGTGGGTGGAGGGAGACGTCGGACAGGGCAAGATATGACAAAATAACAATTTATAAATTATCAAGGGCACATGGGGGAGGGGAGCGTGGGGAGGGAGGGGAAAAATGAGGACCTGGTGCCGGGGGCTTGAGTGGAAAGGAAATGTTTTGAGAAGGACGAGGGCGATGACTGTACAAATGCGCTTTACACAATTGCTGTCTGTGTGGATTGAGATGAGAGTTGTATGAGCTCCTAATAAAATGATTGAAGAAAAAAAAAAAGAACATGCTAAACACCCAAATTGTCAGAAACAATTTGGGGGCACCGAGTGCCGAGTAAAACAGACCGTCCCTGGGGGTCCCTTCCTGCGTTGACCAGCTAGCTCTCCCTTTGTGGGGTGCATGTACTCATTCATCCTCTGTCAGGCGTGTTCTGCATGCCAGACACCGTGTCACCCATACTGGGGACACAGCAGGTCACGTCCTCAAAAAGCCCCCCTCCTCCGGCACAGCCAGATGCCCAGACACACAACTCCATGAAAATGCCACCCTGTGAGAAGAACGTACTGAAGGGGACCCAGAGCCAATGCCACGGTTAGGACCGCACAGCAGTGGGCAGGAGGCGGGCGCCCAGGAAGGCCCACCGCAGTTCTCTCCTGGACAAAGTGGCAGCGGGGTCCATCCCAACTCACCATGACCGTGTGTCGGAGCACAACTGTGCTCCCCGGGGTTTTCAGAGCGGCTGGACCGGTTTCTCAGTTTACACAACATCTTAGCTTCTTGCGGCTGCCGTGACAGAAATATCACGAGTATTCTTTAATGACCAGAAACTGGCTTTCTCAACGTGAGGGGCAGGACGTCTGAATGCAGGGTACCAGCTCTGGGCGCAGGCTGTCGCTCTGTCTCGCCGCTGCTCTCTGGGAGCCGGTCTGTGCCCCAGTCCTCAGCTTCTGTTCCTTGGCGATCTTCTCTAGTGTGTCCTGCCTGACTTTTTTTTTTTTTTGCCTAAATGGCTCCTTTTACATCTCCAAAAAGATCGGCCTAAACACACCTTACAGTGATAGAGCCTCATTAACATAACAAAAACCCGACCCCTGGAAGCCAGTCCATCTACATGTAGGGGGTCAAGCTTTACAACACAGAGGGAGTGGCTATGCTTTGGACAGCTAACTGCAAGGTCAGCAGTTGGAAGCCACCAGCCACTTCTTGGAAGCATGACAAGGCTTTCTCCCCCTGGAAAGCAGTACAGTCTCGGAACCCCCCGGGGCAGTTCCACCCTGTCCTATGGGTCGCTAGGAGTCCGATGGCATTGAGTTCAGTGCATGGGCTCGGGGTGTCGAGGGCCACAGTCCAATCCAAAGCACACAGTAACTCCGAGGAAGGGCCTTAGGCTTGCGTGACTGAGTGTCGGCCACAGTCAGTCAGCACGGTAGTGAGAGGACAGAGGTGGGATATGGACGGAGGCTGCTCGGACTCTAAAGGCCTTCAGTCGGCAGCCATGGACTTCATCACGACACCTCCACCCCCCCAGAGGCCCCTTCTGCTTTTGTATACCAAGCAGTACTTCAAGCACATTTTCAATTTTTAATTTAGCCTTTCCAGATTCCCGAAACAGAGTGATTTCTATTTGAACTTTCCTTAATCTGGACGTGTGGCCATTGCATACCTACCAATTGTATTGGGCAGTGAACCCCTCCACGGGCGGAATGGCGTCTCTTTCTATCTGTGGAGTCTGTGAGTGGGGTTTTTAGAGAAGGCCTGCCTCTCGGATGAAGCAGAAACCCAAAGACAGGACCCTTTCTGACCTCAGTGCTGAAGTATCAGTGCTTCTACCTGCCCCTGACTTCACTCAAACCTAAACCAGCTGTCTAAAATGAAGGCGGGCTTCCACGGCAAGCAATTTTCATTCTAGAATGCTTAACTTGTTTCACTCAACCTTGCCCAGTACCTTGGCGTCTCAACGTTCTGATAATAAGATGCCCTCCCCTTCTCTTGGAAACACTTTAAGACAAAAGCCATTTGACTAAACTTGAGAACCACCTTCCTGCTCCACCTCTGGAACATTCCAACCTGTTATAGTTATTTTGGCTGTGACAGATGAGCCACCTAAGGAGGGCTCACACACTGACCCACAGGTGGCCACTACAGAGAGAGCTATTTTTTATGACAGCTTCCTTGTCTCTGGACAAGGCACCACCCCATTTCTTAAGAACCCCAAATCCAAGAACCATCTTGATTCCTGCTTATGTCTCAGCCTCATTATATGCTATGCCAACTGTACATCTGAAAGTACATCTCAAATCTGTACATCTTTCTCCATCTCACTGCCTCTTCCCGAGGTCAAGTATGAGCAGTACTCCCCTAGGCTCCTGAGCAGCCCATCTCCCATTGCCCCTCTTAAATTCTGTGGCATACTGCTTGTTCCATTCTCTTCTCAGGGAATCAACAAGAGGGCCGTGCATCCAGAGACTACACTTCCCAGACTCCCTTGCAGCTACCTTGACCATGTGACCATGTACTTGCCCCAAAAAACATGAATGGAAATGATGTGTGTAAATTTGCTTAAAATGAGAATGCGCCTCAGGATTTCCTCTCTCCCTCCTTTTCTGTGGGCTAGAATGCAGAGCCAGCACTGACCATTCAAATTGGCATAAGTAAAGAAAAACAAAAAGAGAGAGCGAGCCTTGGTCTCAGAGTGATCTCACAAGCAGAGCAGTAGACATGCTGGATCCCTCTGGCTGCTGATGAGAAGAGACTGAAGGGCAGCAGATACCAGTGACAAGGCTCTTACAGAAAAGCCACATGAAAGAGGGCAGTGGTCAGAGTCTGAGTATAATTTCCTGTTAACGCTATTTATGCTGTAACATAGAGAGAGGAGTCCAGGATGCTGCCAGGTTTGGGGCCTGAGCATCTGGAAGGGTGAGTCATCATGCACTGAAATAAAGGAAAACTGAAGATGGGAACGGATTTGGGGGAGGAGGTTCAGTTCAATATTGAGCATGCTCACAAGGCTGAACTTGGGGCTAAGACGGCCTGTGTTTGAATTCTGACTCCGCCACTTAATTGTGCAACTGTCACCAAGCTCCTTAAACTTCCTGTGCCTCAGCTTTCTTGTCTATAAAAGAACAACTAAAAATAACGCCCATCTCGTAAGTTCACGTCAGGAGGGACGGAATGCATTCCAGACTCTCTTGTGCTCTTCTGATTCTTCAAAAAGGCTCCAAGCATTTAAGATCAGAACAAAATCTTCCCTCATCTCTACGTCTGCTTTTCCCATCTCAAATAACACTAAGCCCCCAAGATTTTGAAAGTAGAGATGTGGCTGTCTGCTGCGGTTTGGGGACAGCTGTGAGGAGGCTTTCAAAGCAGCTGGTAGAAGTGCATAACCAGAACATTTCCTTCACCTCAGGCTCCTGGTCAAACAAGGCCTGCAGTTAGAAAGGAAAGGTTTTAATTACAAGGCCACCTGTCCAGCCATCGGAAGCCAGCCCTAGCCCTTTGGCTCTTTCCCTGTGGGCAGAGGGGCATCTGAGGGAGCCATGTTCAGAGCCTCTACCGCCCTTCACATTTCACAGTACGGCATCGTCACGGAGATGTGCAACAGCTCTCATAAAGAGGTTCCTATCATTGTACACCCCCTCCCCCGCCTCCCCATTTTTTTATTAAGGGTGGAGACAGGATGCTGAGGGTTTGGGTCACGAAGAACTTGAATTCCATCTTTTCCTTTCATGTTTTCTGGATAAGGTCGCCTCGGAAACCAAAGGATCTTAGGTGCTCCGAAGTGAACTCGGCTTGCACAGTTCCCCAGTCTAAGTGGAGATGGATGGTTTATAAATTATAAATTATCTCTTGACTTTTTGAAACAAGCAAGTATGTAAGAGGAGAGCTGGCTATACTCAAACTTGTAAGGTAAGAAACCAAGTTAATAATAATTCTAAACTTTTAACATCAAAAGCTTAATGAATGAAAGTAAAATGAATCAGTTTAAGGATACCATTATTTAATAAGTAATATATGTAGCTGCAAAAATGCAAATACTTCCAGCTTCAGTCTTTGAAAAAATAGACACAAACACATGGGGGTGGGGGTGGCGGATAGGGCCCACAGACATAAGAAGCCAGGTCAATTAAATTGCAAATGGTGACAGACGGATTCATTATTCACTAAAACAATTTCCTCTTCTGACTGGGCCCATTACTAGACTACATATCCTAAATTGCTTTTCAGTAAGGTGTGGCCATGGGATTGAGTTCTGCCTGGTGGAATATGAGTAAAGAGGGGAGGATAAATACTGTTTTCAGATCTGATACATAAAGACCTCCAACACATAACTGTCTCTGCTGTCATCCCTTCTGCATGGCCTGGAAGCTACATGTTGAAGAAAAAAAAATTTCACAAGAGGAAAGAAATCCAGAATGCAGATGGATCACTGCTTAAAGGAGAACCACCCAGAAAGTACATCTACGTTAGACTTTACATTAATGAGAAATAAACGTCCATGACTAGGCCTCTGAAATGTCGCTGTGTGTTTGTTGCGACACCATACGCCTGTCAATCTGTCATGCTGCAGTGGCTGACAAGTTGCTGTGATGCTGAAACACGTGCCGCGGGCATTTCAAGTCGCGGCAGAGCTTGCAGACTAAGGTAGATTTGGAAGGAGTACTCGGTGATCGACTTCGGGGAACAATTGGCCGGCGACAATCTTATGAGCGGCAGAGGGCCATTATTTGTTACAGCGCTGACAGATGATCCCTGCCTTTGGAAGGCATTTCAAAGAAAACTGGCGAAGAGCTCCCTCTCAAAGCACACCTGACTCTAGTGACGGGGCTGGAGTGAAGCCCAGGACCTGCATTCGCTGAGGCGGCACAACTCGACACGAGAAGAAACGACGATGCAAACATCTACTACTAACGGGACCGTGGAATGTACCAAGCAAGAAGCAAACCCTGGAAATCATGAAAATCAAAAGGGAATGCATGAAGATCAGTAACCTAGGCATTCATGAACTGAAATAGATGGGTATTGGCCATTGTGAATCAGACAATCATATGGCTTGCAATGACAGGAAGGACAAGCGGAAGAGGAATGAAAATGCATTCGTCACCAAAAGAGAACATTTCAAAATCTATCCTAAAGTACAAAGCTGTCAGTGATTGGGTAATATGAATACACTTCTAAGGAAGACTGATTCATATATCAATAACTCATATTGATTTACCAACTACTAATGACCCAGATAAGGAATTAAAGATTTTTACCAAATTCTGCCATCTATAATTGATCAAACAGCTATCAAGATGCTTTGATAGTGGTTACTGGGATGCAAAAATTACAAATGAAAAATGGATCAGTTGTTGGAAAATATAGCATTGGTGTTGGAAATGAAACTGGTGATCACATGGTAGAATTTTGCAAGATTAGCAACTTATTCATTGCAAATATCTTCATTCAACAACATAAGTGGTGACTATTCATGTGGACCTTACCAGATATAAAATATAGGCATCTCTATGCAATTCCTCCCTCAATGCAAGAGCACTTTGTTCTATTAAACTGGCATTCCATGGTGCTCACCTTCCCGACACAATTGCTGAAGACAAAGCGGTGCATAAGCAAATAAGGTGAAGAAAGCTGATGGTGCCCGGCTATCAAAAGATATAGC
>NW_022111372.1:93227356-93231648 GCF_000313985.2 Echinops telfairi
AAAATGAGGAGCTGATACCAAGGGCTCAAGTAGAAAGCAAATGTTTTGAGAATGATGATGGCAACAAATGTACAAATGTGCTTGACAGAAAGGATGTATGTATGGATTGTGATAAGAATTGTATGAGCCCCCAATAAAATGATTTTTAAAAGATATATATATATCAGTTGACAACATCTGTGGGAAAAGATGATGGTGAAGCTCAATCATCATCAGCCAGAACAAGATGACCAGGCTGATTCCATAACAGACCATCAACTGGTTACATGCAAGATCAAGTTAAAGCTGAAGAAAATTTTTTAAATCCATGAGAGTCAAAGTACAACCCTGAGTATATCTCACCTGAATTAAGAAAGCATAATGGGCTGACAATATGTAATGAATATGGATCCCTGGTAGTGTAGGGGTTATGAGTTGGTTTGCCAATCAAAAGGTCAGCAGTTCAAAACCACCAGCCACCCTGAAGGAGAAAGACGAGGCTTTCTACTCTCGTAAAGAGTTCTAGTTCGAACCTCACAAAGGCAGTCCTACCAGAGTCATGGGTCACCATGAGTTGGAACCGACTCAATGGCAGTGACATAATGAAGAGTCAGCAGATACTTGCCCAGGGGGTGACTTTGCCCCAGCCTGTCTCTTTCCAATAGTGCATCCTGCTCCAGGGCTATTGAAAATGATACGCCCTCTGTCAGAAACAAATGCTCATCCCTCACCACTTAATTTACCTGCTACTCCTACTCCTCTTTCAGGTACCAGCATAGTCACCTTTCCTTGAGTAAGTCCTTCTGTGATGGATTGAAGTGTGTGTGTCCCATCCCGCCTCCCCCCAGCCCCCAGCATATATTGTTAATCTTAACTGCCCTACCTGGGGTCCTAATCCCATTTTGGCATGGGGTTGGAGGGAAAGGGCTGTTTGTTTGTTTTATTATACTAATGAGGAAATATTAATGTAGGGTGTGTTTTAAGTCAATTTCCTTTGAGATACAAAAAAAATAAAAAATAGATGAAGCATGTGAACAACGAATGATCAATGTCACACGATCACCCAGGGCCTTCTCCCAGAGCAGATAGAAGAGGGCCTTCGCCTGGAGCCAACTTTAGGGAATTCTGACTTTGAGCCTCCCGAACTGTGAGAAAATACGTTTCTGTTCAGTGGAGCCACTCCGTGTGGTGTTTTTGTTACAGCGGCTCTATAGTGCTGTGGTTGCACCTTCCCAAGCCCTCAAATCAGACCAGACCTCTGCAGTGCACACTCACTGCACTGAATACCTCCTGCTCCGTGTAAGCTTACGTGCCCATGTGTACGTGTTCTCCCTAGCACTTGCCTGTATCTGCAGTTGCCCTGTTTACTTGAGCAGGTGTTCATCATCGGTCCCCCATCCCCGTGCCGGTGCATCGTCCGCCTCATCCCCAGCTACATACTAGTACCTCCTACAATGGGATATGAACGCACAAAGTCTTCTCTAAGTGGCTGAAGGAATAAATGAGTGCGTCCAACATCATTATGCTCACTCATTTAGTTGACTTTACCCAGTGCAGCCAGTGACTACATTGATTGCCTTCTACTCGGATCTTAATATCATATACAGAGACGTGAATGTCAATGAAATGGAAAACCACGAATCAGATGCTAATGATATAGAATCATAAGAAGGAGCCATCAACTATACTCTCCCCTTACCAATGCATGTTTTGTGCCTTCTCTACACAAGTTATTATATTAGGATGAATGCAGCAGTCCCTTGCCCTTAAGCAGTTTACAAATCACGTAGCAGGGTGATGTTTTATGATAAGAGTCATGAAGAATTGTTCTCCAAGCTTTTTTGTTGTTGTTGCTCACGATCCTTCCCTGGGCGAGTCTGTGTTCACTGCCTCAGGGAAGGAATGAGAAAGCAAGGAGACAGTTTTCCTTGGTGTGTCAAAAGTCTATACTCTGATGGGAATAAACCAAACTCTGGTAATGAACACCTTTAAAACAAACAAACAAACGAACATGATTCCAGCTCCAAAAGGTGACAAAGGGCTCCTCACTCAGCCCTGCAAACAGGCTGAGCCATCTGCAAGGGAGTTGAACTCTGCATGGCATCCATCCCATGGCCTCGGGGAGCTTCAAGAGCTCAGAGAAGCAATGCCGCGCGACGCTGAAGATGGGCAGGCACTGGGCAGAACAATGCAGGGCAGCAAAGATCGGTCCTCTCGGTCCAGTAAAGAGTGTCACTGGGCCTAAAGAGTTCTTGGAAAGAGCAAGCACCTATAGGTTTCTGTGAACAAGGGCTGGCTGGCATAATATGCATGCCAGCAGATGCCCGCTGGACAGGTGACATCTGAGGAGAAGCTACACCATCCACCAGACACCTAGGCACCAATCCCGTAGCATTCATGCTGCCCTGGGGGAAGGTTTGGGGGTGGGCAGATGTGCAATGGGAGATGGGATGGTGTATTCACAAGCAGATGGAGAGCTTAGAATAGAAACCCGAGACAAAGAAGATCAAATGTACAATGAACACCGAGAGGGGTAACTGACATACACATTTGAAGAGCCAAAGTGGTACAAATAGAAATATGATAAAAGACAGAAACCATCAAAGTGCTATAAGAGGCATACGAGCTTGGGGAATCCTGGGCGGCTTGGGGAAGGAGGGAAGATTTGGGAGAAGTGGAGGTGTGAAAGGGTGAGGAGGGGGTGGGGCAGAGCATTCCAGAAACGGAAATGCAGAGACAAGGAGAGATGCAGGAAGGCTTTGAGCAAAATACTGACCAGAGGTCTGTTTTATCTATGGCTCGGGGTCTATGTCAGTGAGAGTTCAAGATTGGTCACTCACTGAACAGAACCATCAAAGACAGCCCAAAGCTTCGAGTCCCACACGCTGGGTGATAGAGAGTCACTGATGGTGATGGTGCTGTGGCATCTGATCAAAACTCACTCGCCCTCGAGAGCAGTAATCTGGCCAGGATGAGCCGGCAGGACGAGAACTTGAGGTAAGAGGCTAACAGGAAAGACACTGACGGTAGAGGGCAACAGAATGGGGGAGGCAGAGCTTGGGTCGAGAACAGAATATCTAAGTTGGGAGGTGGAATTGGATCTTAGGAAAGAAGGAGAGGTATCAACATTTGGCCATTATTTTCAGAGAAAAAGGCATTTTAAAGACTTCCTGGACCACTGTTTCTCAAAAGTGTTTATGTGAGCTTCCACTCAATAAAAGAAAAAGTACGCACACGGTTGGGCTAAGGGAAAGTAGATACGATCGCTGGGAATCATCTTAAAACACAGATCCTGATTCAGGGTGTCTAGGGTGGGCCTGACAATCAGCATTTCTACCAAGCCCTCAAGGCATGGTGACGCTGCTGATACAGGGGCCAAACTTTAAGCAGCAAAAGTTGTATTTCCCCAAGCATAATATAAGAGGGACCACCCCCCAATGGGAATTTGTTTTCGAACCTATATGTGTTTGAATTTTTTTTTATAAAACAACCTTGTCACCTTCAAAGAACTCTCCATTACACTTAATACATTTGTCAAATCTGAAATTCTATTCTTGGAAACATTTTTCAAACTCATCTGTTTGGATGGCTGACCACACCTCCCTCATTTTTTTATTCACCTCTTCTGCATTGTCAAATCGCTGCTGTCCTTTCATGTCCCTCTTCATTCATGGAAACAAAAAGCCACACAGAGTAAGGTCAGGTGAGTCAGGTGCATGGGGCAAGACAGGCATGCTGTTTTTCTCCAAAAGCTGGTGCACTGAGATGGCTGCATGAGCAGGTGCATCGTGACGGTGGTAAAACCAGTCCTCCTTGTGCCACAAATCAGGCCTTTTTGCTGTACAGTTATGCTCTTTCCAGAACCTCTAAATCAGTGGTCCTCAACCTTCCTTAATACAGCTCCTCATGCTGTGGTGACCCCAACCAAAAAATTATTTTCGTTGCTACTTCATCACGGTCATTTTGCAACTGTTATGAATCGGGTAACCCCTGTGAAAGGGTTGTTCAACCCCCAAAGGGGTCATGACCCACAGGTTGAGAACCACAGATCTAAATAGTATGCTTGATTAACAGTCTGACCTGGTGGAATGAACAACAAATATACTACCTCCCTCACATAAAAAAAAACAAACCAAGATTGGGGGGGTACCCCCTCCTATATATCTGTCTATCTGATAAATATGAAGGTTTTAAGTGAATCGTTGAATGGCATTTTTATATCAATACAGATTTCCACTTAAAAGGCACCCTGGTAGCACTGTGGATTAGGTTTTGAGCTGCTAACCTCAAGGTCAGAGATTCAAACTCCATGT
>NW_022111372.1:93232582-93234477 GCF_000313985.2 Echinops telfairi
TATGTCATCGGGGTTCCCGTCACTTATAATAGTGATAAGATATCTCCTTTAAATGCATTTAAGTATTAGAATGTTGTTTTGGACAAAATATTGAATAAACAATGACAGAGCAGCAAGCAGAGGGGTTAGAAATGGGGCAAGCTGCTGGCTGCGGCTGAAGTTTGTAGTATGCTTGTAGGAAGCATCGGGGGATCCAGGGAGACAGAAAAGAAATTCAGGTTAAAATGAATAGTAGTGATGCAGGAGGGGACAGTGCTGATTGAGAGTAACAGGGTGACTGTGAATGATATTTCCTGAGCCTGGGAGCCCAGCGCTGAGTCACAGTGTGCTAGTTCTCACAATTCAATGGGGCAGTTGTGAGCCAATGTCCCCACAGAGTCAGTGAGTCCACCGTGGCTCCACAAGGTTGTCCAAGGTCTCAGAGCTGTGAGCACATCAGAGCCAGGGCTTGAGTCCAGGTGTCTGTGCCTGCAGAGCTGCACATGTAACCTCTCTCTCTCAATGACACTACCCCCTGATTCAGCAGGCTTGGTACAGTGACAAGATTCTCCTTCCTATTGAATGCTATTGCCGTTATCATTCTACCATGGGTCTCCATAGGATTCTGTGCGTGTGACAGCAAGGATATTGTGAACTCACAATTACTGAATTCTATCTTTTCTCTTTTATGAAATGGGTGTCGTTTTTCCCATTTTCAAGCTGACAAATGGAGGCTTACCAGGGTCACATGGTCATCAGGTTAGCCCCCAACTCATGGCAACCCCATCCACAATGTGACCCTCCCATGGTGAGCCACAGAGCTCTCCTTGGCTGCTATTTCAGAAGCATATCTCGGGGCATTTCTTCCTAGCCTGTCTGAGCGTGGAAGCTCTGCCGAAAATCCTTCAGCAGCACTGCACTGGGAAAGCTTCCATGGACCAACAGGTGGTAGCTGCACTTGAGGTGCACTGGGAAGAAATGGAAGCCAAATCTAACACTGAACCTTCGTGCATCCCTAACTCCAGATTCAAGGTTTTTTAACCCCTCAGAATATACTTTTATTACTGTCGTTTATAAGAAGGCTTTTCTCCACTTGCCAGACACTTCCCCCCCACCTTGCTCTCAGCCTTGGTGGATACAGGATACTATTTAAACAAATGCAGAGTTTAACCTATAACTCCGTGTCAGTTGGTGGCTAATAGCTGCCTTGTAATTTTAATAAGTGCGCCAAGTCTTCGCTAGGTGCAGACAAGCCACAAAGAAGCCCACTTTGAATCTTTGCAGCTGGAATTGTCCCTACATTGTAAGCCAAAGAGCATGCAGTGAGTGGCACTACCAGGCAAGGCTCTTCATTTTTATCTGAAAAATTACCAAAATAAATGTAAGCCAATCTTTGTTTCAGAGGTTTTAAAAAGACAAGATACTACACATAGTTCTCATATTGGGCTAATCCACTAGTCTCTTAAGTCACAACCTATGAATATGGTACTACAGCCAATTATATTGCTCTGTGGTGCAAGCGTCACTATGAGTCAGAAGCAACCCAACAGTATCTAGCAATAACATAGCCCAAACCTAAGATACGAGGGGGCGTCATAAAGTTCATTGAAATATTCCATTACCTAACAATTCAATTTTTTTCATGGACTTTTTTGAAGCCCCCTCATACAATTATTTTGCAAGGGGTATTGCCTCCCAGAGGCAAAATTTTAAGTGCCAGACAAATAACACTGACTCCAGATTCCCCTTTGACTTGTATTGAACATGGTGTTCAATATAAGCACTTGCAGGTGAGCTTTGGATAGACTGCTAATTCAATAAATGGAACAGGATAGGTGAATGAATTTTAGATTAAAGGAGACAGGAAGAACGTATATGTTCATGATGCATGGAATGATTAAAAGCATGATGGAGAA
>NW_022111372.1:93235695-93238905 GCF_000313985.2 Echinops telfairi
GACCTAGTCACATTGCTTCTCAATTTTAAATTATAAGTTTACTCAAGAGGTTGATCGAGCAAAAACACGTAGACGACATTCGGTTATCTGTTTTCCCTCTTCCGCAGTATGTCCTTCTAGCAAAATCAAAGTCCGCAGTGATGCTTGGCTATGGGCAGAAAGCATAATGGTTAAGAGCCCTAGCCTGGAGTCAGATTTCAAACCCTGGCTCTGCAACTTCCTGGTCAACTAGGTAACCGTTGACCCATCAGTCAAGTCACCAGCGCCTAAGCTAACTCAACGGCAAGGCAGGAGAGCAGGAGTAATAACCTCCTGGAAGGTGGTGAAGATCAGGTGAGAATATGCACAGGAGCATGGAGCATGAGCACAGTCGGAGCTGGCGGCCATCAGGAGCATGACGGTGAGGGTGAGGACGAGGATACCGTTGTTGCTGCTACCATAACGACAATGATTCCCACTGTTAGGGTGGCTTGTGTGTTGCTGTGACACTGGAAGATACACTACCTGGGATTTCAAACACCCCATGGGAGTCACCCATGAGAAACAGGTTTCAGAAGGGCTTCCGGATGAAGAACAGACTAGGAAGAAGAAATAGGGTGTCTCCTTCTGAGGAATTAGAAGGAAACCCCTTTAAACAGACACAGAACACTGTCTGATAGTAGTACCTGAACATGGGCCCCTCAGGTGGGAAGGCACTGAAAATAAGACTGGGGAGGTTCTACTCAGCGCAGAGTCAATCTTAGTCATGCAGAGGAGGCAAAGCTTTGGGGATTTTCATTTGCTGGTGGGGCACAACTCAAAAGTAGAAGAGTCAGTTGCAAAGACTCATGAATAATTGGAACATGGCATGTAGGGGTTATAACCCTAGTAAAATTAGATGCCATCAAAAATGAAATGGGACACACAAAGATCGATATCTTATGCATTCGTGAGCTGAAATTGATTTGAATTGGCCATTCTGAACCCAACAATGCCATTGTTAACTATACTGGAAATGACCGATTCAAGTGAAATGGCTCTGCATTCATCATCAAAAAGAACATTGCAAGATGTATATTGATGTATGTAGTAGTTACATAATCTAATGCAACTTGAGGATATTAAGAGTGAAGGCATGGAGTCTACCCTGTCAATCAGGTCACAGCCTGATGATGCCTCCTTGTGGGCGTGGCCTTCTCGTAAGGATTCTGGGAACTTCCTCTTTCTCCCTGGAAGTGGGCCACACTCTCTCGGCATCACATTCCTCTTGACAAGTCACATGGAGCCACACTGATGACAGCCAGAGCCCTGAAGATGCTTCCACCACCATTGAATCCACAAGACTTTTCGCTCACCAGCCTGTGATCTTCCTGCAATTGGCCTCATTGCAAGTAGCTGCATGAGTCTGAAGAGGAATCTATATACTAGTATTGGACTTATGGGCTAAAACCAGACTTGTGGACTTAATATACAACTACTCTTTAATATAAAGCTCTCTCTTATACATATATGAGTGTCTCTGGATTTGTTTCTCTAGTCAACATGACCTACACAATGTGCAATGCTGACTGTGATAGGATAGCATCTATATGTTTCCATGGAAGTCCAGTGAACATAGCTCTTATTCAAAAGCATGCATCAACCACTAAAGTCAATGATGAAGAAATTGGCTTTAGTGGTTGGTGCACAATTTCTTCAGCTGAAATGGATCAAACACGCAATCAAGATGCACGGAAATGTCTGGTGAAAGCTGGAAAGAAAGAGGAAGGGTCAGTGGAAACAATTCCTTTGGGTTCAGGGACTCAACATTCAACCACTTCAAGAGGTAGAGTGTGATCGAGAGCTGATGGTATTCAAGGAAGACGTTCAAGCTGCACTGAAAGCAGAATACTAATTGAAAGTTTTCAAAAAACGGATGTAGCACAGGAAGCACTCACTAGGCTATGCCAAGACATTTAGAAGACAGCAACCTGGCCAAAAAAACTAAAAGTAATCCATATTTGCGCCCATTAAGAAAAAAAAAAAAGGTGATTCAGCCAATTGTGGAAATGATGACGCTTCCTGCTCCTGCAAAGAGCCGCAGTCTCAGAAACCCACAAGGGCAGTTTTATCCTGCCCTGTAGGGTCACCAGAAGTCAGAACTGACTTGATGGTAGTGAGATATTTTTTGGTTTATCAAAGAGTCCTGGTAGCATAGTAGGTACGCATTGAGCTGCTACCCACAGGTCAGCAGTTGAAAACCACCAGCTGCTCCGCAGAGGAAGACAAAGCTTTCTATTCCTATAAAGAGTCTCAGAAGCCCACTGGGGCAGGTCTAGCCTGTCCTATAGTGCTGCTGTGAGTTGACATTGACTCGATGGTAGTAAGTTCGTGAGTTCGTTATCGTTAATATCACATGCATGTAAAACTGTGCTGACAATAATTCCGAAAAGGTTGCAGTAGTCCAGTGACAAATAGCTTCCAGATACTTAATTGGATTCAGAAGAGGACATAGAACAAGGGATATCATTGCTGATGTCAGATGGATTTGGGTTGAAAGCAAAAAATATCAGAAAGACCTTAACTTGTGTTTTATTAACTATGCAAAGGCATTGGACTGTGTGGATCATAACAAACTACAGGTAACATTGAAGAGAATTCCAGAACACCTAATTGTGCTCATAAACCAAGAGGTAGTCATTCAAGCATACAAGGTGATGCTGAATGGTTTAAAATCTGGAAAGGTGTGCATCAGGTTGTAGCCTTTCACCATATTTTTCAATTTACATGCTGAGCAAATAATTCAGGAAGCTGGACTATATACAAGGGAACATAGCATCAGAATTGGAAAAAGGCTTCTTTACAGCCTGCAATATGTACAAGTGATACAACTTTGCTTGCTGAAACTGAAAAGGACTTGAACCACTTACTGATGAAAATCAAAGAATAGAAGGCTTCAATTTGGATTACATCACAATGTAAAGGAAATAGAAATCCTCAGAACTGGACCAAAAAACATCGTAATAAACAAAGAAAATATCAAAGATGTCAGGGGCCTCATTTCACTTGGACCTACACTGAATGTTCAAGGAAGCAGCAGCCAAGAAATCAATCAAAGTATTGCATTGGGCAAATCTGCTGCACAAACCACATTAAGTGTTAAAGAGCAAATTCAGATGTGAAAGTTCAAGAAAGACCCCTGGGGCAAAGACCAGGTAATATGGCAGGGACCAGATCAAATACAGAGATACA
>NW_022111372.1:93241667-93245786 GCF_000313985.2 Echinops telfairi
GTGAGTCTGAAGAGGATTTTATAGATTGGTATCAGACATAGGGGCTAATATCAGACTTATGGACTTGATCTGGACTGGGCTGGGATGTTTTCTCAAAATTCAACTGCTCTTGTATATAAACCTCTTTCTTATTCACATATGAGTCTCTATGAATTTGTTTCTCTAGTCTACCCGGCCTCACACAACAGACTTTGGGCATGTTATCCAAAGAGATTCATCTTTGGAAAAGGACATCAAACTTCGTAGAGAGTCGGCAAAAAAGATCTTGGACAAGATGGACCAATACAGTGGCAGCAACCGTGGGCTCAAATATAGACACAATTGTGAGGATGCTGCGTGACTAGGCAGCGTTTCATTCTGTTGTCCATCGGATTACTGAGATGGCCTTTAACATCAACAACTCTAGTGATGCTGTTACCGTTATGATGATCACCACCCAGCTTCACTGGAGTGGGACTTAGTGTTCAGAAGGCAATGAGACCCTCCCCTCCCAGCTTCTTGATCTCTTTTCTTCTCTCCAGCTCATGGCCCTTGGAGTCCAAGGTGAATTCAGGGTCCTCTCAGGCCCATGGGGGACAAATGATTTACGCTCAATTACCACCCGAAAGGTTGTCAGTTTGAACCCACCCATGGCACTACAGAAGAGAGGCGTGCTTGTCTGCCTCCGTAAACATGATAGTCCAGGAACCTCCCTGGACCAGTTCTTATCTGTAGCACATGGAGTTGCCGTGAGTCAGAAATGACATGTCAGAGGAAATCTCGTTTGGTCTTAGACTGGTGGGCTTCAAAAAACCCATGGGAAAATTCCATTATCTTTTCATTCCCGGGTCCACAAACCTTTAAGAGTCTCTTCATGTGTCACACCAAAAGCCCGGGTAACGAGAGCATGAATCGGTAAACGGGACTGCATCAAAGCCTTCCGCACACTGAGTGGCCCTCTCGTGCGGTGCATTTGGGGCAACGTTCAAGGGCATGGGTGCGATTCACTTCAAAGGCCACTCATTGCTAACGGGCTGACTTCACAGAGAGCTGACCTCATGAAAGTCCTCACCCCGGGGTTCCCTGGCCAGACCCTCAAACATGCTCCACACATCTCATTGCCTCCCACTCCCACCGCATTTTATGGGCTTCTTTGAAGAGATAAACATGGATTTGCTAAACCCTTTTCTAATTCATTTGCTGACACTTCTACCTCCATGAATAGGCTGGTAGTGGTTACTATGTTTGAAGCAGTGTTATAAGCAGAACTGTTAAAAATAGTAACAGCACAGAAACGTATACCTTAAACAAATCATTCAAACAGATGGAACTTAAAGTGGTTTATTATCCCTCTCTGGTCTGGGACTTTTCAATCGCTGCCTTTCCAGCCGGCCAGACTGGGAGCTATTTGATAGTACCTCTCTGACCAATTACATACTAATTAAAAGACCTTGGTGTGGGCTGGAGGTAGCAGCTTTGCATATGGACTTTAATTACTGGGCCCCAGTTTTGCCAAGAAAACACAAAAGGCTCTTCTGGCTGGATGCTGACGCTTAGAATGAGCATATGGCCTGCGTGGGAGGGGAGGCTTCAGAGTGTAATCCTAAACAGGAAGTGGAGTATTTCCCCCCTGTAATCTCCTCAAAGTAACTATGTACCAGGGTTATCCAAAATCCCTGATTCAGCCTCTGGAACAAAGGGCATCCTAAACGGGCAGCGAGCTGCCAAGCTGGACATGACCTTCAATCTCTGAAATGGGGTTTCTTCAGGCCCTTCTTACGGTTTGTTATTGTCATTGTTTTGTCGTTGTTCTTGCTTTTAAATCTAAGCCTCAGGTCTCTGCCTGGGATGTGGGCACTGTTTGATTTCATCAAGTTGGTCGCCAACTCGTGACAACCTCATACACAGTGAACCAAGATGCCGCTCTGTCCTGCATCGTGCCAGTGGTCAGTTACAGACTGCACCACTGCGACCCACAGAGCTTTCGTTGGCTGATTTTCCACAAGTGCTAGTGATGAGAGCACCATAGAACTTCCTTGCAAGACGTTGAACTACCTTGCAAGACGTTGAGCCACCTCAAAGAAACAAACACAAGAAACTCCACTTTAGAGAAGAAATAAAGTGTAACATTGGGGCCCGAATCAACAGCTGCTCCAAGGAGCCACCACAAAAATGTGGGGAACCCTGATACGACTGGGCTGAGACCTGACCGACGCCCAAAAGCCAGCCAAGTCACCTAAAGTGTGGAGAAACCCACTAAGACTGGACTGGGACGGTGAATTCGTCAAAGAGCCAGCCAAGCTGTCAATTTAAGCCCGGGTAGAGACACTGACTTTCAGAGAGCTAGGAACCAAGGAGACATCAACTCCTGCTCTCTCCAACTCTACCCGGGGTGAGACACCGATGAGGCCATGCTTGCTGGGACGATGGTGCTAGTATGATATGTGTGAGGAGAAGAGTGCTGTTATTATGCCCTTATGCTCATAGTTGTTTGCCCTTAGTAGTTTGAGTAATATTGTAGATTGTTTGATGTGTTTTCAGTGAATAAACCGAGCGTTCGAAAATGTCTAAGAGGGTAGAGTAATTATTGATCTTGCCGCTCATGACAGCTTATCTAGGCCTTTCTTGCGAGCATATCTTAGTCTGGAAGCTCCACCTTAAATTGTACAGTATCACTGCAACAAGTCTGCCTAGGAGTGATTTTTATCAACCCCCAAATCCATTCCCCTGTCTTTTGGTTGTGTTCTTTGTCAGAGATTGAATTGAGCCCACCCCCCACCCCACCCCCAAATATGTGTCAACCAATCAGGATTGGCTGCAATACCTCTAACTGCAGGCACAGCCCTGATTTGCTCTACGGGGAGTTCCACTGGGTGGTGGCCTATATCACTTTTTAATCTTAGAAGAGCTCAAAGGAGAAGCAAGCAGAGATCAAGTGACACGCTACCACCAAGAAAGAAGAGTCAGGGGTGGAGCAAATCTTTTAGATCCAGGGTCGCTGTGCTGAGTCCCTCCTTGACCCCGGCGAGGAGCAATGCGAAGACACCTGTGGATCCCCAGGCTCACTGAGCCACAGATGGTGAAAGAAGCAAGGACATTATCCAGAGTCAACAGGGAGCGTAAGCCTTCCCAAAAAGTCAGTTCAGACGTCTAGCCTCCTAAACTAAAGCCATTCATCCCCGTGTGGCATTTCTGTTCTACAAGTGAACTCACGGTCATCAATTCGACACTCAGTGACCCAGTAATTTCTGTGATAGCAGAACTAAAACACCCGCCCTGCTCTCCGATACATAGATAAGACTCCAGAAGAGAAGCATGGGGCCCGGTCAGCAAAATTTTAGCCCTCTGGCTACAGTGTTTGCTGCAAGGATGGGCATTTAGATCCAAATGAGTATAATCAGTATGACTCCCAGGATGTGTGGGAGCTCATTCACATGTGAGGAGACACACCCTGCATCCAACTTGGGGGTTGAACAGTGAGCAGTCTGAAGCTGTGGCACTTAACCTGCTGCCGCAAGGGAAAAACAGGTTTGAAACTAGACACAAACAGACCCAGAGAGAACTCAGTACATGGGGATAGCATGTGAGGAGCTGGAGGAATTCCCTTGTGACTTTTCAGTTACACAAGCCAATACATTTCATGTGTACTTAAGATGCCTTCCATTAGGCTTTTTGTCAATTTGCAGCTAAAGTCATTCTATTGGATAGAAATGAGAGCAAAGCACAGCAAGTTAAAACAGCCAGCCACAACTGGCTGGCTTTGTAAGCATCACGACTGTGGAGAACACACGTGCCACAGCCTCTCTGACACCCTACGAGCCATGTCCAAGAATCAATGGACTGAGAGCTGGAAGAGGCCTGAACACCACAGCATCCTGTTCATCCCTCTTTGCTGCCTTTTCTTTTTTTTCTGAAGAGGTACACACATCAAAGTAGCCCTGGTCAGGAGGAAAGAAAAAGAGGCAAGAACAAGAAAGTAAAAATTATATACATATAGGTACAAATATAAATATGTATATATGTAAATATATAAAGATTGGTTTAGTGTCTGTATCAGGGGTCGTCAAACTTTTTAAATAGGGGATCAGTTCACTGTCCCTCAGACCTGTTGGAGGACCGGACTATAGTTAAAAAAAAAAA
>NW_022111372.1:93246009-93247502 GCF_000313985.2 Echinops telfairi
CAGATGGACTTTGGGCCTCTACTTACATCTTACCTCAACACAAGAACAGTTTATTCTAATAACGTGGCAATATATGATACTCAGCTTCCCCATGTGATCGCTGAAGACAAAGTGGGTACATAGCAAATGTAGTGAAGAAAGCTGATGGTGCCCAGCATTAAAAGATATACAACAGGGGTCCTCAAACTATGGCCCGTGGGCCACATGCAACCTGCCAAGGACATTTATCCAGCCCGCCGGGTGTTTTTGCCCCGTTTTGGTTTTTACTTCAAAATAAGATATGTGCAGTGTGCATAGGAATTTGTTCATAGTTTTTTTTAAAACTATAGTCCAGCCCTCCAACGGGTCTGAGGGACAGTGAACTGGCCCCCTTCAAGGCTTGAAGTTAAACAAATGGCCATCTAGCAGGGAAGCAACAAAGTCCACATGGAAGAAGCACACCAGCCTGTGTGGTCATGAGGTGTTGACAGGAATAGGTATCAGAAGTTCAAAAACATGCAATCAACTTGGCATGAAAGAGCGTAGACAAAGTAGAGACCCAAAACCCACTTGTAAGATAATTGGGCAGTCCCTTACAGAAGGGCCACAAGTAAGGGATGATATGTCCAGGGTGCAGTAGGGCATTGATGAAACATAACTATCCTCTAGTTCTGAAATATTTTCTCCCCTTACTATTATGGTCTTAGTTTGACCTCATTAATCTTATTAGACCTGCATATGTTCATTTGTATAATTAAAAGCATTCAATGGATGAAATCCAGGGTAGATAAACCCTTCAGAAATAGTAACAAAAGTAATGATTCCCTGAGGGTACAGGAAGAGAGAAGGGGGAGAGGGGAGGAGAAACTGATGGTAGTGAGGACTGTATGACCAACTCCAGGGGTCGGATAACACACTGTAGATGAATGCATACGTTGGATGGTATAAGACATGGCAATAAAAATAATAATTATATCTAATAATAAGGGTTCCTGGGGGGTGGTAGGGTAAGGAAGGGAAGGGATAAAGAGGACTTGATGTCAAACAGTTCAAGAAGAAAGAAAATGTCTTGAAAATAGGGCTGGTAACAGTCCCTACCTCATAGAATCCCTGTCCCACGGCACACCTGCCATGTCACCTTAGGCACTGGAACCTCCCAGCACCTGAATGTCCCTGTCGGTGAAGTGAGCGTGGCAAGGAGAATATCGTTTGCGTTGTTGTGAGAATGGATGAAATGAGGGGAGTCACGGGCCGATGTCTGGCCCGGAGTGCTCCTGCTACAAGATCATTGCTGCCATGATCGTTGCGGTGCTTTGAGTAATAGGTTAAGGCCAATTATAGAGCTTTCTTGTGGCCTGTGCTGTGCTAACTGTTCTATGACTTCATGGTGGGGGCAGAGGAATGACTGATTACATGCAAATACCCCGTCTGACTCTTCTCCTCTCAGCTGGCTCAAGCATCTATTCCTGTGTCTGTTGCTTGCCTTGGAAATAAAGAGCAAGAGAGCCTGTCTG
>NW_022111372.1:93250377-93273655 GCF_000313985.2 Echinops telfairi
AATACTTTTGGCCTAGCTGCCTACATTCTGCTGTGTAAATCCTCATCAACCAAATATTACGTAGACTTTAAAATGATCAGATTTTTATTAAAAAACAAACAAAAACGCTGCCATTTTTGACATTTTTGCCCCCAGCACACATGCGCACTTTAAAAATCAACTCACAACTGTGTCGTCAACATCTTTGTGACTGTCGAGGGGCGTTGCTTCCTAGAATCAGACCTCACAGCCACCTAAAATATTTGTAAATGATTCAAGACCGCAGTGGAAGATAAGCCTAATCACCCATTTGTGGCAGATTCCTTGTATGACATGATCAGTTATTTAAACTGCCTGCGACTACAGCCCCTTTATTTCTATGACAGATGAATGCCAGTTGCCAGCATATAATGTCAACCCCGTCTGGTAAGTCACAGATGGAAAGCTTCACGTAAACATTAAACAAGGTTATTACTCTCTGGGACCCAGTTTGCAGTTGGCAGCCCTTAAGAATTACAATTATTATTTTTATATTCCTTTTAGAGTGTCTTAGGACTTACAGGTCCTCAGAGAAAAAGCAGAGGGATTTGGGATGAGATTTACAAACGTATTTGCTCTCCAGGCCAAGCAAAACCTTTTCTTAAAACTTCGGGCTGGGAAGGTGGAAAGTTAATTCCGTATATAAAATAAACAAGTACTACCCTGATTCTACACAGCCTTCCTTTTGCAAACGTCTGCAACGACTCACACGGATCATTTAATAATCAGTATTCTTTTACTGGAAGCCATTCTGTGGCAAGAAATACAAATACAGAACAGTTTAAAGACTCAGTGACAAATATACAAAAATTAGCACCTAAGGCCATTGGTTTCCAAGTCTGAGTGCTCGCTCACAGCCGGCGATGGACTGTGATAACGAATAGAAACTGTTCACTGGCACCCTCCCTGCTCTTATCAAGTGGCACCCAGAGCTTGTGCCATCCCTGCTCTACCCTAGATACCAACCCAAAATCGCTGCCACCAAGTGGGTCCCAACTCATACCAACTCACAGAACAGGGTAGAACTGCCCTGTGGCATTTCTGAGACTATAAATCTTTACAGAAATAGGCTGCCTCCTGTTTCACCTGGGGAGCAGCTGGGGGATTCAACCCGTCATCCTTCTGGTTAGCAAGTTGAGCTAACCTTACGTAATTTGAACTACTGCTCCACCAGCACTACGAGATAACTCCTTTTCACCAAGTAATTTCTGATTCATAGTGATCCCCACATAGGATGGAGTGCAATTGCTCCCTAGGATGTCCAAGATTGTAAATCTTCATGGGAACACACTACCTCACTTTTCTCCCAGTGAGTTGCAGTGTGGATTTGAACTGCCCACCTGTCAGTTGGCAGTGCATCGATTAACCCACTAATCCTGTGCATTTACTGCAGACGCCCACTCTCAGTTTTCCCATCTGATTACCATTGGTAATAGAACTCTCTTTAGTTCTTGTCCCTAGCAACACTCCCTTTTAATGTCTATTTTCCAAACTGTAATTCAGTGTGGGATCTGGAAATCTCCCCTGCCCAGCCGAATTTCTAATCTATTCTTACTTAACTTTTTATGCACCTTCTCACAGGCCTTCAACCACTTCCTTCCTTCTTCCTCTCTAGGTCAGCCCCTCCACTCCCCTTGTCCCTCTGTTCCCAGGGATGGGAGATCTTCCTGAGAGGCCACCAAGGGGACCGATGACACAGCGTTGCATGGTAGGGGTGCATTTTGTCAAGGGCAAGCCAAAGGCAAGGCAAGGCATCAAGAGAACAAGAGACGTCTTTATCCCTCTAACTACACCGAGATGTGATTCCTCCCTGCAAATTTCTGCAGTAGCCCCACCCCCACCCAGCTACAGGACCGGTTACAGCTCCTCAGTGCTTGCTTAGTTCAAAATGACAGCCAAGGCACACACAAATCATCGCAGCCAAGTGCATCTTGTGGTGTTTCTCTCTCCATCTCCCCTCCACCCTCATTATCATCCACTGCCCAAATAAAAGAGTATTAGTACCTTTCACCCTTACTTTAGGCCAGCAGTTCTGAACCTGTGGGTCACGACCCCTTTGAGGGTTGAAGGACCCTTTCACAGGGGTCCCCCAATTCTTAACAGTACCAAAATGACAGTTAGGAAGTAGCAATGAAAATAATTTTATGGTGGGGGTTGGTCACCACCACATGAGGAGCCGTATTAAAGGGTGGTGGATGAGGAAGGTTGGGAACCACTGCCTTAGGCACTGCTCTCTAAGAGGCTAAGCTAGGGGTTGTTTGTTTCCACTCCTAAGCCAGGGAGTGTTTCTCAATGGGGCAGTGGTGCTTCGCTGGTGGGACTTGTGCCTCACGTAGCCAGTGCACCTCAAACACAGACACCTCCGACCTGTCCATGGACGCCCACATGCAGACTCAGATAAAGGGGAAAGAGAGGTCTGTCCATGTACTTCTGGAAATCATGCAATGAAAACCCTAGAGATCACAACGCAGTCCGATTCACAACATCACAAGGAAGGCACGTCACTGGGTAGTATTTCGATCCATTGAACTCAGAATCACCTTGAGGTGGAAGCCAACTTGATGACAGTTAACAATATTTCTCAAGGTGTGAGCTGCAGACCACCTGGATCAGGCTCCTCTGAGGGTGCCTGCTGCAAATGCGCACTTCCAAGCTGTGGGGAAATGAATTCCTGTGAGCGTCCCTTTGCTTTGGTTATTAGGAAAAATCCCCCTGAGAACTTTTTCCCCCTCCCACAGCCTGCTGCGTTCGCCCTCGTTTTCTACCCCAGAGGGTTTGTGACCTTTGTCCAGGTTCATTGACATTTCCGGGCACTCAAGCCAAGCCTAAGAGACGAGTTACCACCCGCAGGGCTTGAAGGACATCCCTAAGCACTGTCGAGCACAGATTCCGGCGTGGATTCTCGGAAGGAGCGATTCCTAAACGTTTGGGCAGCTGTTGTGTCATTCAGTGAGATTAGAGGATGGGGTGAAATCTTAAGGATTGCATGTTGGTGTACAATAAATGTTCTGGATTTTAAAAAGAAGAAATAAACACTCAAGTTGTGTGACAGATAAACTCCCCTTCGATCGGTTAGCATCAGATCTCTACTGGATTTGCTCTTTAGCTCACATATGCCTACTCTCACTTTGCTGATCGCCATGATTTGTGTGGTGAATGCCCCATGAGTGGAGGCCCACTACCAGTTTCCGTGGAATCACATATCTGATGGGGCACCCAGCACATAGTGGGTGCTTTACACAGGCTGTTGACAGTTGGGGTTACAGAAATGTGAAATCCATTCCTTTCCCTTTTCTTCGCCCTTCCAGCCTCCCATATCTTTGTTATCAATGCGCCCTCCTAACTCAGTACATACTTAGCCCTCGCCTGCATTCCCTTCTACCTGGCGGCACTGCAAGTCCGTCTCAACTGTGCCTGCTCCACTTGCCTTCTTCCTGACTTGAGAAGCTAAAGAGAAAATGTCTCTTCTCATCATAAAGACACAAAGTACATCACCTCACTGTAGTAGTTATGAGCATTTATTAAGCATTTCCCCTGAATACTTTACAGTTATTAAGCATTTCCCATGAATACTTTACAGTTCTTAAGCATTTCCCATGAATACTTTACATCCATTTCCTGATCTCGACCTTTCAATAGACCTAGTAAGTAGACACTATTTTACCCACCTTTACAATGAAGAAATTGAGCAGAGGAGAGATTGCAATTTGCTTGTGGAGAGTGCTGAAGCTTGGTTGATCACAAGGTCTAGACTTGTAACCATCCTGGTGTTGTCTTTCCCCTCCGCCTGATGATGCACAATGATCGTCCACATCGGCTGTGCATCTAGGATCAACTCCTCATCCTGAGCTGGGGGTCTGGAGTCAAGTCCCACTCATAGAGGCCCCACAGGCCAGAATAAAGCTTCGCCTTAGAGTTTTCTTGGCTGTAATCTTTAAAGCACATTGCTTGATCTTTCTCCTCCAGAGCTGCTGGGTAAGTTCCCATCTCCAGTGCTTCAGTTAACAGCCAGGCACTTACCCACTGTGGCCCCTGAATGCCTATCATGCTGAGCCATGACTCCTAATGAGAGCAGGCTCCTGATTTCCTCCTCCCTGGGTCTCACAAGCCTCTTCCTTTGCTCATTCTCATAGAAACTTTCTGCTTGTTGCAGATCTATCTGCCACATAGTCTTGACCTAGCAAGTAGTCATCTCATTTCTGGCCATTGTCATATTTGACTTGCCACATGAAGCCAGAAAGAAGTTCATTTCCCTCCACTATTTCTTCTTCCAATGTCGTCACTCCACACCCCACACCCCCCAATGCCTAGGTCCTACTCTTTCATCTCGGCCTCTGAACCACTACACAGAGCCATCCCCAGTGGCTCACTGACCCGGGAGAGAATCTCTGTGTGGCCACTTGACGGTTCCTCCTTTGAAATCTCCTTCTGAAGACTAATTAGCTCTTAAGTATCGCTCAGTAAACTTTCCTTGTTTCCCTCTGTGACTCTGGGCTTCCATCTTTGTCTTTTTGAGCCTTTAAAACCAACCAAGATTTGAGCCCATGGTGAGTTGGACCAATGGACTTTAGCACGCCACTGGATTCATCAGGACACAGTCAAGCCCACTATCTTTAGCCAAGCCAAGGCATCGTAGGGGGGTGCTGTTTCCTCTTGTTGGGTTGGTTCTTAGATAATGTTAACTGCTCCCCCTCCCCAACCAACACCCCAAGCTTAATTTAACTTTTAATTTTAAACTTGGCTTTCCAGTTATCTTGCTCTCCCCCAGCCTGCACATCTGGAACCATTCACAAAGCAGTGGTTGAATTTCCACTAATTCAAATGGAATGTTAGAGATGGAGGCCACCGGGAGGCCCTCAGCTTCCCTCAAGTCCCAGAGTAAGAAGTAGTTCTCCTCTAAGAAATGCTGTGCATTCAGTCAACAAACATTTTAGAGAGTTTCCACCAAGGTAGAGCCCTGACCTGAGTAACACTGAGAAGCCCAGCCCTGCATGGAGGTCTCAAAGGCAAGCAAAGGCATCATGGACCACAAACTCTTACATCCACATCCAGTCAGCTGGCCACGAGAAAAACCAGGAGCCCCCACATAAAAACTTAATCTGTGCAAGTCAGTAATCCAGTATTGCGATTTGTAGTTAGCCTATACTTGTTTAATCTCCCTTTCTCGGTAGTGTTTTAAACACATTACCATGGGCAAAATTAATAACACTATAAACAGAGGACCTTATGCTCTGGAGAGATGATCAATAAGATTCTCTACCATAAAATAACAAAGATGTATCTAAGGTTAATCAGAGGCAGACAGAAAACATAGATTGAGGATTTGGGGTTCTCAATTAATCCTAGTTCCAATCCAGGAACACCTGGTTCTTACAAGATGGCCCTGCTCAAAATGCACCCTCATGAAGGAAACACAGAAGCTATGGGTGCGACAGCAAACCGTGGTGAAGAAATTAGATGGTGCCCAGCTATCAGAAAGAATGGCATCTGGGATCTTAAAGGCTTGTTTTCAAACAAGCAGCCATCTAAGGGAGATGTCAACCAAGCCCACGTGGAAGAAGCACACCAACATCCGTGATCCAAGGATTGCAAATGATATAATCCAAATCCGAAGGAGGGAATAGTATCAGAGCTGAAATTGTGAGACTCTGGTGTGCAGAAGCCTGTGGATGACAGTGGAAGCCCAAAATCATTCAAGGGATCGACACACAGAATGGGCCTCTAGTGAGTTCCCTCTGATCATAATTGAGGGATGGGAATTGCCTGGTTATTAGACAGAGGGTACTGGAGAGAGGATTATAGATTAAAATGATAAATCTGTCTTGAACAGTTAAAACCGTATCAATTAATCTCCCTTTTTATATACTTTGAGCTTAATCTTGTTTTTAATATTTAGAGTTGGGTTTTTTTCCACCATTATTTTAAAATTGTTTCCTTGGCATATTTTATGAATGAGGAAGACAGGCAGTATGCAGAGCAGAATGGGCCCAGCTTTCCTGTTTAATAAACATCCTCCTCAGCAGGATTTTTCTCGGACCTGGTACTGTAATCACTTTGAAGACCGTGAGCTTTTGTCTGTCTGATTAATGGCTGAATCCCTAGCTTACACAGTATCTGGCACATAAGAGACGTTCAAACATCGATTGGTTGGGCGGGTGAATCCATGGAAGCCCAGAGCTCAACAGCAGAGTTCTCTGGGAAGACCAAACCTGGCTTGGCGAAGTAGCTGAGACCTCGGGACACAAAGCTAGAGGTCTCTCTGTGCGTTCAGTCTGGGTGGGACGAGTGGGGAATCTGTACAGCTCAGAGGTACTTTGGGTGACACGTGCCCTCAGAGATCGAGTGGGGGTCTGAAAGAACAGTCCCAAATCAGGGGCTACAAGGGGCAGTTATGCTCCCAGCTAGAGAGTATGATGCCCCTCTGCCCTCAGACAACCAAGGCCTATTCGTTCCCATTGGGTCCCTGCACTGATCCTGGCTGCCCAAAGCCGGGGCTTTGAATCAGTTCCTTCTGGGCTACACTCCCTGCTAAGAATATGATTTTCCACCTCAGAATCAGACTCTACGTTGAACAAGATCCCTAAGTGACTGTGATTCTTTGAGATCAGCAGGTGATTTCTGTGTATATCTTAAGAAATTGGGCAGGGGGGCAGTTGGGGAGAACTCAGGAGGAGGGATAAGGGGGGTTGTGCAGAATGACCCTGTTGGAATCCCTGGTTCACTGAAAGGTAGACTGCTATGAACATAGTCATGTGGACCCATGTGGCTTCATTCATGCAGAACTCAGCACTCCAACTGCTAGAAATGGAAAGAAATTGCCCTAAAACGTCGCTTCAGTGCATCACTGCAGTGGTTTTCAGATACGTCCACTCGAAGGGGTACAACCCACATGGACACGCGTCCTCCTGTTTCCAGCCAGGTATGACTCTAGATGCTGCGGAGCAGGGATTGTTGCAGACCTCGTTCAAGTCCTTAATTGGTTGACTTTCAGGAGAGAGGCCGGGCCTGGTCACGTGAGCCCTTGAAGGGCCTGAGGCTGTCCCTCAGAGGGCACTTTCCTTCCCCGGGGCCTGGGGAGTGCCACACCAGCTCGTGACCCTGGGTGATGGCATGCCTCACCCACTAGCAGGGCCCCACATGTCCACGAGACAACTCCTTATGAAATGCGAACTGGGAATATGCGCCTTGGGGAAACATGGCATTAACAGAGAATTTCTCCACAACTATCTTGAAGTCCCCTAAGAGGTCTCTCTAGAGAGCTGCTACTGGCTTCTCTGGGTGAACGGTGGCTGGCACAACCATTCCCAAGCGTGTTGGCCTGGCTGTGCAGTGAGGCTGCTTCCTCTCTTCAGATGAAGCGCCGTGAAGGGTCAACAGGCCACGTTAGAGCACCGGAATATTGTGTTCTTCCTCTTTTAAGGCCCGTGGAGAACACGGGGAAGGTTTGTGTTGGTTGGTTACATGGTTGGTGGGTTTGGTTTGGTATATGTTGGTTTGTTTCTCTCCCTCCGTCCCAGGCATGAATTTGCCCTCCTGGCCTTGTGTGATTGGGCTCGGCTTCCTGCTCTGGGTCCTGTGGGAAGATGGCAGCAAGACACCAGATCTGAGGGTGTGCTAGGACCCCGGTCAGAGGCGCTGGGAGCCTGAGTGACAGCAGTGGCAGAGGAAACGGAGAGGCAAAACCAGAGGAGGCCAACCTTCCTTGGGTCCACACTGAGGCCACGGGCTGAGGAAAGACTTGAAACGAACTCTTTGGCTTCTGATCTCTTAAATCCACTAAGTGCTGAGAAACAGCTGGAGCTTGGGAGGAGACCACTTGTAGATCTGCGAGGGAAGGTAATGAGCTCCGTTTGGGACCCATTAAGTTCGAAGTGCCCACAACATCCAGATGGCGTCCGTATCAATCCGGCTCTCAGCCGCAGAGCAAGGAAACCCACTCCTGTTCACTAAAGCAGATAAGGAAATTACTAAAGGGTATCTGGCGACTCACAGGATTTCCAGAACATCCAGGGAGTACTTAGAGCCTCAAAAGCCAGGAGCAAGCACCAAACCCACTCCAGACGGAGGCCAGGGAGGGAGCCCTGAGCAATCCTCGACTTGCAGCACAAGAAGCTGGCTGTTCCTGTTCTTTCGAGGAGATGCCGCCACTCCGCTGTCATTCTCACCAGAATGGACCTGGTGTGGGCCCTGCCTCTTCCCTTTCTGCTTCTGGTCAGAGTCAGGACATGTGGCTCTGACCTGCGGGGCCTGGGCCTTGTGCCTGGGCTCTAGCTGAACAGGGAGTTAGCCTCTGGCACTGGGCAGCTCTGGAATGAACAAGGGGTCCTGCCTCAGAGCGAGGGAGATTCCTACCCAGGGGAATGGGGTTCAGATGTTGAGCAGACACAAAGAATAACAAATGTTTGTTACAACATATTTACAAGGTCTAGAAATGGGATCAGCCACAACAGGTCCCACTTTTAAATGTTTACTACATCCCCGGCACCATATAAAATGCTTGGTATTCATTGATAGTGTCTTAAAGCACACCGAAAGCATGAAACGAGTGTTGAGAAGAGAGCCAGGGAGCACAGAGCTATTTCAGAGGGTAACAGGCACCCAGCTTGAATGTTTTCCCAGTCCATGGGATTTTTCAATGCTGGAAACCCAGAGAGGCTTCGGCAAGCCAGGAGTATGGGTCACCCTCGTGGAATCGCACACACCTGGGCCCAAACTCCGACCTGTCTACCTAAGCAAAACATCTTCACATCTTTGGACCTCTCCTTTTCCATGTGTAAGATGGATATAAAAAAAGGATCTATGTCATAGAAGCTGTAGGGGATTAAAGGTGTTATCTATCTAAAGCCTCTAGCACACTGGCAGGTATGTATTAAGAGCTCAGGAAATGTTAGACATTATTTTTACCTTCCAGAAAGCTCGAAGACGCTCACATCTCAGCAAATGTCAGCACCAGGACTTTAATCCAGCACTGAACAGATCCAAGCTGTACTTTCAGTCCTCGCTGTGAATGTTTCCCCCAAAATATGTGTTATCCCCTAACCCTATGACCTGTAGATAAGGAGCCCTGGTGGCATCACGGGGTGCACCTGGTAACCCGCAGCTAGGGGGTTCAAACTCACTCAGCGTCTCCAAGGGAGCATGACCTGCGGGTCTGCTTCCATGAACATTACAGCCAATCAAAGCCTGCAGGTGAGTCTACTGAGTCCTGTGGGGGGATCATGAGTTGAAATGGGCTGGAGGGCACCTCACATCAACAATCCCCTCCAGAAATAGGGTTTCCTTTTTGTCCTAGGCTAATGAGACTATTTCAGTGTAAGGTGTGTCTTAACCACTTCTGGGATATAAGGAAGCCTGCTAGCCTAGGGAGTTGTTACACGTTGAGCTGTGAAATGCAAGGTCAGCAGTTTAAACCTCCTAGCCACTCCTCAGGAAAAAGAGGAGGCTGTCGGCCTCCGTAAAGATGTATAGCCTTGGGAATCCAAAGCCAAAGCCAAAGCCTTGGGACTCCAAACGGGGCAGCTCTTCTCTGTCGATGATGCCAAGTGGAGGTCACCAAGGAGACAAAGGGTTTCGCTCAGAGGTAACAAAGCTTTCCCTGGAGCAGGTGCCCTGAATTCTGATGTCCAGCTTCCTGTGAAAAAGCAAACACTCGGTGACAATCCTTAAAGCGCTGACTGCCAACCTTCCCAGGTGGGACTTGAAGCTTAACAAGTGAAAAGGGCCTGCCTGAGCCGTACGCTCTTTTTAAGAACTGCATGGGATCCAACTGATCTCCCACGGAGCTGCTGGTGGTTTCCAACTGCAGACCATGGAGATCGCAGTCCAATGTGAAATCACTAAAGCGGAGAGGACAGAAAAAAATAGTTGAAAAGAAAATTGATGAAAAGTGTCCACGCAAAACACATGGAGCAACACAAATGATACAAAATCTGATAGAACAAAAAGGGGGAAAAACAAATACACAATTTTATTGGGCATCTCAATAGCTGATCTAGACTGGAAAATCAATAAATATACAGAAGACTTGAATAACACTAACACCATCATGACTGAATTGGGGACTAAATTTTCTTAACAGTACAATTTAAAGTGGCATAGAGATACGAAACACTTAGCACTAAATTTGAAAAATGGGGTCCGACGCTTATTTAAAACTTTAAAATGTTACGTAACACAAAAACTTGCAAACAAAAGCCATACCTCATACCACATATTAGTTAACTAACTCAAAATTAATTATAGACTTTAATAGGAACTAAAATTATTAAGCACCTAGAGGAAAACGTGAGAGGTTTAAAAAGGCATAAAAGAGATATACAAGTAAAAAACAATTGATAAATTGTACTGTACCAAAATTAAACACTTTTGCTCTTCAAAACACACTGTTAAGAAAGGAAAACAGGAGGCTACAGGCTGAGAAAAAATCTCTATAAAGTGTTTATAGGATAAAGGGGTACAAAGGCAAGTGGGACTATTGACATAAATTTATATGAAGGTTTGACAGAAGACATTTCTACCTATATATACTTATATGTACTCATATAATGGATAATTAATATAGCAAACAAAACTCCAGATTCTCTGTCATGGAGGTGATGCCAACTCAGAACAACACTATAAGGCAGGATAGCACTGCCCCTGTGGATGTCCATGACAGTAACTTTTCACAGGAGTAGAAAGCCTTGTCTTTCTCCAGAGGAGTGGCTAGTGGTTTCAAACTGCTGACCATGGAGTTAGCAGTGCAACATGTAACCGCTATACCACCATGGCTCTCATAATACAGAGGGTAAAAATTCATAGTCATGACACAAAAACCTGGAGGGAATGAGTCACTGGGCCTGTGGGTGCAGGACCACAGTGTCAAGGACACCAAGATCAAATAGTATAACACAGTTCATATGTTAGTCAGGGTAGACAAAAGAAACAAATTCATAAACACGTATATGTACACAAGAGGAATTGAACATTGAGAAAACATCCCAAACCAGTCCAGTCCAAGGCCATAAGTCCGATGTAAGCCCATATATCCGATACCAATCTATAAAGTTCTCTTCAGACTCATAAAACACATGCGATGAAGCCAAATGCAGGACGATCACAAGCCAGTGGGTAGAAAGTCTTGGGGTCCAGTGGCGTTGTAAGCATCTCAGCGCTGGCAGGGGTCTCTCTGTGGCTTCTCCGGCTTCAGAGATCTGGTTGTATCCATGTGGCTTGTCTTCTGCAATGTCTCCCAGGGAGTGAGCAGAGTCTCCCACCTCCAAGGAGGAAGTACCAGATTTCCCAAAATTCTCAGGAGAAGGCGATGCCCACACAGAGGCCTCATTGGCTATGATCTGATTGACAAGCTACACCCTTAATCCTCAAATTGACAAACAATTATATATCTACCACAGTTCATGACAAATGCTAGGGGAGAGGACTCTTCTGGAAAAGGGACCTCCGGCCTTCCCTCGGTGCCCTGTGACCTTCACATGCCTCTCCACCCTCTAGGTTCTGGGTTCATGGTTCTTAGGAATGAAGCTGATGTAGATCCTTACACCCTTCTTTTGCAACTCTCTTAGTCAATATTGAAGGATTCCTTGGTAAAATATTGAAAAATCATGAAACATCAAAAGAAAATGGAAAATATGCACAGAGTCACTGCACCAAAAAGGACTGGTCGTTTTCCAACCATTTCTAGAGGAAACATGACCACGAACTGATTGTATTGAAGGAAAAAGTCCAAGTTCTACTAAAGGTCTTAGTGAAAGACAAGGCTTCAGAAATTGACAGAACATCAGATTAAATGTTTCAACCGCTGATGCAGCACTGGAAACACTCACTAATCTATGCCAAGCAATCTGGAAAAAGGCTACCTGACCAACCGACTGGAAGAAATCCATCCTGTGTCCCTTCCAAAGAAAGGTGGCCCAACGGCGTGTGGAACTTGTCAAACAATATTATTACTATCACATGCAAGTAAACTTTTGCTGAGAATAATTAAAACTTGACTGCAGTAGTACATTGACAAAGAGTTGCCAGAAATCCAAGCTGTATTCAGAAGATACTACCAGTGTTACCCTTGCTGACTTTCGATGAATCCAGGCTGAAAGCAGAGAACACTAGACAAATATTTACTGATGTTTTATTGACTTTGCAAAGGTTTTTGGGTAGGTGGGTCATAACAGATGATGGATGGGTAACAGTTCAGAGTAAGAATTCCAGAACACTTACTTATGCTCATGCAGAACCTATACATAGACCAAGAGACAGCCATTCTGATAGAACAAGGAATACTGCATGACTTAACAGCAGGAAAGTTATGTGTCAGGGAAGTATCCTTTTACCATACTTATTCAATCTGGGTTCTGAACAAACAACCCAAGAAGGTGGGCTATATGCAGGTGAACATGGCATCCGAAGATGTGAAAGACTTAACCAACGAGCTGTGATATGCAGATGATACCACCTTACTTGCTAAAAGGAGGCGAACTTGAAACACTTGCTGATAAAATTCAAAGACTGCAGCGCTCATTATGGGTTGCAATTAAATGTAAAGACAATGAAAATCCTCACAACTGGAGCAATAGACAACATTGTAATAAACGGAGGAAAAAAATGAAATAGTCAAGGATTTCATTTTACTTGGATCCACGATCAATTCTCATGGAAGCAGCTGCCAAGAAATCAAATGACTTATTGTATTGGCCAAAGTGGCTACACAAGACTTCTTAAAGGGTTGAAGAGCAATGATATTACTTTGAAGACGAAGGTGTGTGTGGTAGTTACAGAATCTGGTGTCAATTTGGGACTTGAGAGGATTAAGAGTGAAGGGGTGGAGTCTAGCCTTTCAATTGGGTCACAGCCAATGGGGCCTCTGTGTGGGCGTGGCCTTCCCCTGAGAACTCTAGGAACTTGTGGGTTTCCTCTATGGAGGTGAAAGACACACTGTCTCTCTCAGCTCCCTCCCTTGGAGATGCTCTACTGACAAGACACGTGGCACTACACTGACAGACTCCGTGCCCTGGGAACTGGAGGAGCCACATGAAGACCCCTGCCAGCGCTGAGATGCTTACAATGCCACTGCATCCAAAGATTTTCTACCCACTGGCCTGTGATCGTCCGGCACTCGGCGTCATTGCAGGTGTATCATGAGTCTGAAGAGGACTTTATAGATTGGTATCAGTCATATGGGCTAAAATCGGACTTATGGGCTTGGACTGGACTGGGTTGGGTTGTTTTCTTAATGTACAACTTTATGTAAAACTCTGTCTTATACACATATGCATGTTTATGAATGTGTTTCTTTAGTCTACCCGGACTAACCCAGTGAGCCTGACTCAAGTCATTGTATTTTCAATTGCCTTATATCCATTTGAAAATAGTACAATGAATAAAAAGACTGGAGAATTGATGCATTTGAATTATGATGCTGGTGAAGAATATTGGAAACACCTTGGACTTCAAATCTGTCTTGGAGGATATCCAGTCAGAAAGTTCCTTAGAAGCAAGGATGGTGAAACTTCACCTCACGTCCTCTGGACATGTCAGTAGAGACCGGTCCCTGGACACGTACAGCATGTTTACTGGAGAGGCGCCAAAGGGGGGAAACTCTCAGGAAGGTGAGCCTCAGTCTCACACATCAAGAGACTGGTGGAGACAGTGCAGGAACCGGCAGCGTTTTGTTCTGTGGCACACAGACGGGGTTACTATGCATCCAGTCTGACTAGCAACGACATCCTAACAGCGACAACAAAGCTCAGGAGACTGGGAGGTGGAGGAGAGGGAACTAGATGGAGACAGGACACACAGGAAGTAGTGGGAAGAGTGTTGTTGCATTGTGTGGATTACAATTAAAGCCACAAAACAAAATGGGTATGGATGATGGAATAGGAAACCAATTTGCTCTGTAAGCTTTCGCCCAAATCACATTTTTTAAGTGAATGCATGACAAAAGATGATAACTCTTAACCCTGTTTTCATTTACAACTCAATAGCAAGATAGCATATTAAAATCAAACGGGCTAAAATTGTAACAGGCATTTCACCTCAGCACAGACATCAACATCAAATAAGTATACTGTGATACCCTACTCCACAAGGAAGAAATTAATCACCCAGGAAGCAACTGAGGGAGTTGCAAAAGCATTGTCTTAAATGAAAGAAGTTAGATACACATGCCAAAAAACAAACAAACTTGGATTCAATTTATATAAAATTCTAGAAAAATCAAATTATAGTGCTAAGAAGCAGATCAGTGATTACCAAGCACCAGCAGCAGGGGAAAAGCACTATTTGCAAAGGGGAATAAAATATTTGGTAAGGGATGGTCAGGAGGGAATAAGAAAAGTATATAAGGATCCCTAAAGATGTAATAGTAACCACTGGACAGCTAACTAAGAAGCCAGTTGTTCAAATGCACCAGCAGCTCTGTGGAAGAAAAGACATCACATGCTCAACTGCTAAACTGCTCCTGTAAAGATAACAGCCTGGAAAATTCTAGGAGGTAGTTCTCCTCTATCCTATAGGATTACTATGAGTCAGAAACGAATGGAGAGTGCCCGAACCCACCTCAATGGAAATGGTCTATATCATGATGGGTGGTGATTACCAACAGGACTTGGCCGCAACTCATTGCATTAGAATATACGAAGGGGCTTCAAAAATTAACAGAAAAATCCTATTATCTTTTAATTTCACATCATATATCAAAATACATCATTAGTCTATATTTTGAAGCATACATTAAAAAGGTACACATTAACATATGCTTATTCATAGAGTAACTATATAATTCTTGGTTTTCACTGATGGGATGAATTATTGAAAACATTTGGTGCCCTCAGAGTGGTTGCGGGTGAGCCTAGCATAGCAGTTTCAGTCGTGTGGCAAGAACAGGAAAATGATTGTAATAGGAACTGGAAAAGAGGGATAACAAGTCCACTTCTTGTTCCAGACATTTGGTGGAAAGGAAGGGTTTCACTAAAGACGTAATGGAGAGCTGAGGGAAGGCACCGTGTATACTTGAGTATAACCCGACCTGAATATCAAGCGAGGCACCTAATTTTACCACAAAAATTGCATTAAAAATATGCTGAAAAGCTCGGCTCATCCATGAGTATATAAGGTGATTACTCTGAAGGTGAGTCAGAAAAGACAGACTGATAATACAGAAAAGAGAGAGAAGGAAATACTGAGGATTTAGTACCTCGTATTTGTAGGAGGAGATGGTTCTGGAGACTCAATGAAGAACTAATGGTCTTATCTTTTGAGGAGTTATTTAGCAAGGTCATTAATGCAACTCAAGAACTCACTGCCATCACGTCAATTCTGGCTCTTAGCAACCCTATACGACAGGGTAGAACTGCCCCTGTGGGTTTCTGAGACTATAATTCTTCAGAGGACTAGAAAGCCCTGTCTTTCTTCTGTGGAGTGGCTGGTAGTTTTGAACTGCTGACCTTACAGTTAGCAGCTCAACGTGTAAGCACATCACCACTAGGGCTCCAGTCATGCGAGGGCAAGAAATAAGGTAAGGCCGAGCGAGGTCGGAGATAAAAGCCCTCGGAATAACACCATGGGAAAGGATCCAAATCTAATTAGATCTCCTTCCCTCCCCCTGAAAAAGCCTAATGCTGTAAAGTCTATTCCAACGTCTAGAGACCACGTAGGAGGCCAGACTAGAACTACCCCATAGTTTTTCCAAGCCTGAAAATCTTTATGGAAGCACATGGTCCTATCTTTCTCCCAAGAAGTGGCTGGTGGGTTTTAAATGCCAACTGTTCATACTTTAGCCACGGAGCCGCTACATTTCCTTCACTAGACTCACACATCCATATAAGCAGCTGTGAAAAAGCACTTAACTCTTACTATCAACTTCTTTTGATGGCCATGCTATCCCTCACATACATTTCCAACTGAACTCTGAGATGGTTGACAGGCACTAGCTGCTTTCGCTAGACTACTGTGGGAGATGGCTCCTTAAGCCCATGCTAGCAATAGTTGGCCCAGCAAGTAAAGGGTGGTAGAGGCGTAAGTAGAAGTTGGTGAACTGCTGCCTATACCTTTGGTCCTGGTTGCCCCTGGGCCCCTTTGTAATTCATCTACCACCAAAACAAGACCTGTAGTCAAGAGTCTATTTTGCTTCAGATGCTAATTTTGGTCCTACTGGTCAGTCCCAAACTGGGTGGGGTGATTGTGTGCGGAGGGGACCACCAGGAAGTAGAGGAAGTGGGATTGTGAATCAGGAGGGAGCCCGCCTTCATCACTGCCTGACTCATCCAGGACCGTGGGAATGGCGACGTCAAGACTGGTGGCACCATCTCTGAGCAGCAGCAGGGCCTAGGGGCATCATTAGTGGTTGTGGGTGCCTGCCCAGCATTTCTCACCAGATGGCCTCCGGGCCTGACCGCATGCCATGTGGATAAGTATGTCCTATTTACCTTCCGGCAGATTCCGATGAACTAGCAATTGACTTTCGGACTTGACCTCTCTGAGTGCCATCTTGAGTTATAAACTGAGTAGAGCCTTAAGAATGGCACACCTTTCCAAATCCATTCAGCCTTGTCCCTTACCACCCGTGATGGAGAAGCGTGTAGGGGTTCGAATTCAGACCATCTTCTCATCAGGTTTGTCGGCTGCAATCCCTCTTCTTCCAGAGCACTCCAGACCCCCTCAGTTGTCCATGTGGACACTCGGTACAGGACGCTTGGCATGTTATTTCTTATACTCCCAATAACTGTGCCTGCTGTCTTTGAAAAAACAGCCTTCTTCACTTGTCAGTCAATGAGGCTCAGGTGGTACCAATGATGAGTGCCCAGCTTCAAGACAGACGTGTAAACCAGTGCGCTGGTTGGAACATGACAACCTCGTGGCCACGACTGGTCAACAAGACTCAGTTCTGAAAGTCCGTGCAACTGTTAGGGAAAAGAATTACTCTTCCAGGCTGCGATTATCGAAATACTAGAATATCGTGGAAAAACGGCCTATAAGAAATCTTACAGTCATTGATATTTTTTAAAGTATAATAAAATCTTACCATAGTGAATGATGGGGGGAGTGCGGAGTGGAGATCCAAAGCCCATTAGTAGGCCACTGGAGATCCCCTTGCAGAGGGGTCTCGGGGAGGAGATGAGCCAGTCAGGGTGCGATGTAACAATGATGAGAAATACAACTTTCCTCTAGTTCCTAAAGGTTTCCTCCCCGCTCCCACTACCATGACTCGAATTCTATCTTGCAAGACTGGCTAGACCAGAGGAGGTACACTGGTACAGATAGGAACTGAAAATACAGGGAATCCAGGACGGATGAGCCCTATAGGACCTGTGGTGTGAGTGGCAAAACAGGGAGGGTAAAGGGAGAATGGGTAGGAAAGAGGGAACCGATTACATGGAATTGTGTGTGACCTCCTCCCTGGGGGACAGACAACCGAAAAGTGGATGAAGGGAGACGTCGGACAGGGCAAGATATGACAAAATACCCATTTATAAACTATCAAGGGCTCACGAGGGAGGGGGGTGCGGGGAGGGAGGGGAAAACTGAGGACCTAATGTCGGGGGTTTAAGTGGAGAGAAAATGTTTTGAGAAATGATGTACAAATGTGCTTTACACAATTGATGTGTGTATGGATTGGGATAACAGTTGTATGAGCCCCTAATAAAATGTTAAAAAAGAAAATAAAAATAAATTTAACTCAGGGCCATCAAGTTGATTCTAACTCATGGAGCCCTTATAGGAAAGAGTAAAACTGCTGTGATACTGTAACTCTTGATGGGAATAGAAAGCTTCATTTTTCTCCCTAGGAGCGACAGGTGGTTTTGAACTGCCAACCTCGTGGTTAGTAGCAGCCCAACACCTAACCAGCAGGGATGACATAAAATTTGGATTGTACATTATGCTTGTTGTAACTGATCTGAATTTTACACACGAAAAAGGTTGAATTGCTAAATATTGTTATCTATAGTTTTACAATAATAAAAAAAAAGCATATAAGCAAAAAAGCTACCGGTAACTGTTATTCTTGCTTCTTCTTTTTATAAAATTAGATAAACCTTCTGTGCTAAAAACTGCCCTAGGTATATTTACATATATTAGCTCATTAAATTCCTGTATCATCCTCATGAGTTGCAAGTTCTATGAGGAGCACCGTTTAGGCTTACTATCACTGACTGTAGAACAAAGTCAGACTGCTGGGATCGGGATTCTGGCTCCATCATTTGCTAGCTGTGTGATCGTCAGGTTACTTAAATGTTCTGGGCCCCAGTTTCTTCTTCTATCTACCAGAACCAATAGAAATCGTGCCTACCGTATAGATCACTGTGGAGACTAGTGAATTTATATACGTAAAGTAGTTAGACGAGCCCTGGTTGCATAGTGGATTACAAATTGGGCTGCTAACCACAAGGTCAGCAATTCAAAACCACTGTTTGACTCAAAAGTCTAGTGTCTCGAGAGCATTCTCAGAAGCCGTGATGATGCAATGGTTAAATGCTCATGGTTAACCAAAATGTCGACAGTCCCGAAGCACCGCTCTGTAGGAGAGAGAGGAGGCTTTCTACTCCTGGGAAGATCAAGTCGTGGAAACCCACAGGAGCACTTTTATTCAGTCCTATAGGGTCACTATGGCGATGAGAGCATCATAAAGAGTCTCATGGTACAGTGGGCTGGGTATTGGGCTGCTAACCTGCAAAGTCAGGGGTTCGAGCACACCGCTGCTCCTCGGGAGAACATTGAAGCTGTCTGCTCTCATAAACATCCACGGTATTGGAAACCCCACGGAGCAGTTGTCCTCTGTCCTCTGAGGTTGCTGGAAGTCGGAATCAATGCCACCGCAGTGGTTTGTTCTCTCATCAATATCATCACTTCCCATTAAAAAAAAAAAAAGGAACGTGAGGCACAAAAAAAGATGAAGTAACTTCTTTAAGGTGATGCAGGTGATAGACTGGGGCCTTGAACCAAGAAAGTTTCTGGCTCCAGAAATTATGCTCTACACCATGGACCCATTCTTTGTATTGGCACCTCTAAGACAATATCTGCCTGCAAACAGTGTTAACACACAGAAAGCAGAGCTGAGAGAGGTGGGGGGTGGGGAGGGGCAGAGTCCTGAGACACAGAGCCAGTCAAACCAGAAGTTAGATTTACTCCTGCTGTTTTACTGCTATTAATCAACAAAATTTATTCTACTGCAAGCCAACTGGAGTTGGGGTATCTGTCCTTTGCTGTCAACAACCCTTGCAGGATAGACTAACAGAGCGATTCAAACCTCAGCCCCAAGCTTGTCCTTGTATTCTGGGCCCAGAAGAATAGGAAACATCCCCATGAAAGAATCTACTCATGGTTAGGAAAACAAAGCTGTCCGATGGTCCGTTCACTCATTCATTTCATTCAAGCATCCTCCACATGCCAGGCTCTCTGACAAATGCTGAAACACTCTGGGTGGATTAGACATAAGACATTTCCACATGAAAATAGCAGTGGGGTTCCCACTGGCATATCCATTAGAGCCAGCTCCCGCCTCAGGCAGAAATCGCTGCGATCTTGCGGGCTGTGCCAGATCTTTTCTAAGCTCTGTACATCCATCGCTACTGCTGGACTCTGCCTGGTTTCTAAATGCAAGCGGTAATGGGGACTTTCTGCACAACCTAAATTATTCATCTCCATCGAACCACACAAGCAGCATTCGATCTCCATCTCCAGACAGCTCTTCCCAGATCAGAATTTTCGACCGAGGTCAAAACAGGAAATGCAGACCCAAAAGGGGAGGCTCAGACTGCCAGGGTCAAGCCAGCGCCCCACCAGCAAGGTGGGTTGCTTCCCCCTTTGCCTGAGAACCCCTGAGGGCGGGGATAACTGTTGACCTGTCCATCGCGAGCATCATAGAAAATATACAATGAAAACTCCAATCATTCCTTGGAGAGTTCATTACTCTCCCCCACCGTCTTTGATTCCCCTGCCTCCTCGCCACATCCTTTGAACTTCTGAAGAGACACTTTGAAGGCATGTCATAAAGCAGTTTTTCATGCTCCCCTCTTTGATGATCTTGCTATTTGTCTGAACTGCAGCGTCCACAGGATGTTGGGCCGGGGAAGCTGAAAGCCAATACCAACGAGGAAGGGCAAGCGAGGCAGAGCGCAGGCTGTTTGTCAATGAGGAGAAAAGGAAGGAGCCAGGGCAGAGGATCTGGTCGCTCCGGTGAGTCTTCTGTGCAGAGCAGTTCCCTGGGAGAGAAGCCCGGGGTCCTGGGCCCCGCCACCGTCCACAGCCTGCAGCAGGCCCGCTTAGACAGTACCCTCCTGCTTACTGAGAAGTATTGTTGGTTTTGATTTTCCCAACTTCCCATCCCCCTCATGAAAGAGCCATTCATTTCCATGCTCACAGACTGCAGCAAGGGGGTGGGGAGAGTAAGCAAGGGAGAGCCCAAGTGAAGCAGGCGGGCCCACCTACACACACACACCTGTTTCCCCAGGCCCGCTTAAATAACGAAGGGAAAGCAAGAGACGGGCTTCAAAATGTTCATGGGAAAATTCCATGATCTTTTCATTCCATTTTCCTACGTGTTGGCTGAAGCCCCTTCCGACACAACTCTCAAAAACCTTGATTGCTTAGGAACCAGCCAGTGGCCCTCACAGGGGCTGCCCCGGCTCCCCTGGGCCAGGGCTCAGAAACTACAGAGAGAGGACAGGGCAGAGCCTTCCCTTCACTTAGTGTTCTCAGCTCTCAAGAGAACATAAACTCCGACTTCTGGGATGCGTGTTGAGGTAGTTAGTTTACTGGGCCAACCTGGCCGATAAACACATGTGGGGTTAATTGAAAGGCGGAAGGATAAATGGCTCAGTGAGCCTCGCCTTTCGAGTTCTCAGGTCTCTTGCTTTCTGATGGTCGGACCAGGGTGCAGCTGCCTTAGCCAGTTCCCTGCTTCAGCTGGCAAGGCTCACTTCCTGCAAGACATCCCTGAGGAGAAGCCACATGGACCTACCCCGATGCAGCCCTGGGTGCTGGAGCAGTCACGTGGACACCCCTGCTAGTGCGGAGATGCTTACACATTCATTGACTCAGCTTTCCTCCTGTAGTCGGCATCATAGCGTCTGTTTTGTGAGATGGAGGAAGACTTTGTGGATCGGACATATGGGTTAATGGGTGAATGTTGGATTTATAGGCTTGGGCACCACTGGGTTGGGATGTTTTCTTGATGTGCACTTAACCTTTATATAAAGCTCTCTCTTATACATGAGTTTCTGTGAACTTGTTTCTTTAAAGTACCCAGACTAACACAGGTGGAGTCTGGTTAGCGCTAACTAAGTGGTGGTGACTATTAAATATAGTCACGGAGGAGCCTGGAAAACATTTCCCCGAGTGGAACAAGGCAGTCACAGAAGAGCACGTATCCTATGACCCCACTTACAAGAAATCTCTAGAATGGGCAAGTGCATAGAGAGCAAGGAACCTCTGGGTGGTGAGCAGTGCACTCAGCCAGGTGCTGTTCTGAGCACCAGGCCCACAGCAGGGACCACAGATCACCGCGTGCCTCTTGGAGTCCACAGGCCAGGTGTGACCAAGCTACACCAGACTCCAGCTGAGCTTCCAATATGTAAAAGGCATGGCCGGTGTGCGGGAAGAGACCGCACTACTCCCTACAGTCAAGAAAGACTCACAGCATGGGCCTCCAAACCAGAAGCAGAAAGCTCCTCTCACGCCTTACTCACCTTGGCTGTCCCCAGATCAAGGTCACGTGTGAGGAAGCAATAGGTATGCAGCAGCCCAGTCAGACAAGGGGACACAACCTCCCTGTTGGGAACTTGCCCATCGTGGCAAGAGGCTTGGAAAGGAGCACCAGCCCATCCATCAATTTTCTACGTTCTGAAGATCATTCTAGCACATAGGAGAGTGGCTTACCCATAGCCATTGGGTCTATTTCAACTCATAGTGACTAAAGGACAGCGTAGAACTGCCTGACAGGGTTTCTAAGGCCTTAACATCTGCAGGAGCAGGCCGCCCCATCTGTCTCCCATCGAGCAGCTGGTGGTTCTGAACTGTCGACATTTGGGTTAACGAGTATCTAACCACTGCACCCCCAGGGCTCCTGAGAGTGGCTTACAGACATGGGATTTTTAAGTCAAACAGTTCTGGCCTCTTGTCTTAGCTTTTTCATTTGCCAACTGGGCTTATAAATTCACCTAGTTTCATGGTCTATAAAACAGTGGGACCTTCACTACCAGGTAGTGGCTAGGATGAAAAGAGTTGGGGCATGCACGCAGTGTGTGTAGTCACGCGCATCACACAGCAAATGCTCACACAGCATCAGCTATGATGCCTATTGCATTTGCCATCAACCCCTCTCCCCTGGCAGGAGGCACCCAGCTTGATGCGATTTTCATAAATCACAGAATTAGAACTTGAGCAATTAAGTGACATTCGCAACCCTCTCCCCTTCATTCACACATTGCCAGGGAAACCAAGGCACAGTTGAGCATCTAGCCCGGCATAACCCCGGGACTTCAAAGTCAGGAATGTTCCCTTCTGAGAACAGTGAAGCAACCACAGGAAGCACGCTGCCAAAGGGAACAACTGGCTGAATTGGCCCCACGGGAATAACTCGGAAATATCTTCCATTCAAAAAGACTTTGTGAATTTTCCATTGCAAATAGTTAATATCAAATGGGGTTCTCTCTTAGGCTTCTGTCAGTGGAGTGCTCAGGATCATTTTAATATTAGCTTAAGCCAAGGAAAATTAGAAAGATAAATCTGCAACGTTTCCTTCCCCTTCTCCCTCTCTCTCCTCGCCCACAGCATGACCCAAAGCCAAAAGTCCATGATTTGAAGGATTCCGCAGTTTTTCAACAGCTCAGTTAAGCAGTAGCTTTTAAAACAGCTGACACGCCTCCAACCGTGGTCCTGCTATTTATAAATCTAACGATCTTAGGCTAGTAACTTCCCCTCTTGAGAGCCTCAGTGTCCTCCTCCATCAAGTAGGGGCTGTGAGGGATTGACTTGTGTACCCCAAAGATAGGGGCTGTATATCCTAACCTCCATGCCTTTAGTCAGATGCTCTTGGGGCCCCGGGTCAAAGTGCTGGGGTGTCGATTACAAGGTCGGTGGTTGGAAAGCACCCAATGTTCTACGAGAGAAAGACACGGCTTCCATGAAAATGGACAGCCTATAACTTTCCTCTAGTTCTTTAATGCTTTCCCCGCCCCACTATCATGACCCCAATTCCACCTTACAAATGCAGCTAGACCAGAGCATGCACATGGTCACAGATAAGAGCTGGAAACACAGGGAATCCAGG
>NW_022111372.1:93274610-93276678 GCF_000313985.2 Echinops telfairi
AAAAAAAGAAGACTCAACCATCTGAGATAAGAGGGGTGAGAACAGGAAACACGGGCAGAAAGTAGAATAAGTGATAATATATTGTGGAGCCGCAACCAGTGACATAAAACAAAACGTGTATGAACTATTGAATGGAAAACTGCGTTGCTCTGGAAACCTTTACTCAATTCAAAATAAAAAGCTAAAAATAAAAGTAAAAGAGAGATGTACAGGCTTGGAAACATTATGAGGCAATTCTACTCTGCCCTCTAGGGTCACTGGGAGTCAGCATCAAGGGATGGCAGTGGGTTTGATTTGGCGTGATTATAATCCCATTTGGGAATGGGTTGCCTTTGTTACGTTGCTGAGAAAGGATTCATGTAGGGTATATTTTGAGTCCACCTCTTTTGAGATATAAAAGACATTACATACAAGCTAGAAGGCGAGATGGGGTGAGATAAATGCCCAGACGCCTTGGAGATCTCTATGGAACCAAGAAGTACAAGTTGAAGATAAGGACCTTCCCCTGAGCCAATAGAGCACATCTTTCCCTAGAGTTGGGGCTCTGAGCGTAAACGTCCAGCCTCCTAAACTGACTTTCTGTTGGCTAAAGCCATCATCCACTTGTGGGTTTCTGTTACAAAGGCACTAGATAACCAAGGCAGGGACGATAAAAGGACTTACCTCATGAAGTTCCTGGGAGAAGTCTTTGAGGCAATAGATGGACATGGAAGGCCCTGGGTGGTACAAACGGGTATACACTTGAGTACACCCAAGATGCCCCAGAAGAAAGACCCGGAAATCTACTTCCAAAAGATTGTAGCCCCTGAAAACCTATGAAGCCCAGTTCTCTCCTGGAAGTCCAGGCGCCAGAAGTCAACTCCACAGCAATCGGTTTCATTGTAATGGACATCAACCACTGGACACGGGAAAGTTCCACAGATGAATGTTGCCGTGGTTGTTAGGTGTTGTCGAGGCGACTCCTGGTGACCTTCACACAAGAAAGTGAAACACTGCCCAGTCCTGCTCCATCCTCACAACTGTTTCTATATTTGAGCCCATCAATGCAGCCACTTTGTCAATCCCTCTTACTGAGGGTGTTCCTCTTTTTGACTGCCCCTCGACTTTACCAAGCACACTGTCCTTCTCCAGGGACGGGTCTTTCCTGACAACATGTCCCCCGTACAGGCGACAAAGGCATGCCATCCTGGCCATGAAGGAGCAGTCTGGCTGTCCGTCTTCCAAGACAGATCTGTTTGTTCTTTCAGCAGTCCGTGGTACTTTCCATCTTCTTTGACAGCACCACGACTCAGATGCATCCATTCTTCTTGGGCCTTCCTTAGTCAATGTGCAACTTTCACATTCACACAAGGGGATTGAAAATGCCATGGCTGGGTCAGGTACACCTATGATACTGGGCATCCGGAGATGGCCTGGGTACTGCAGGCTAGGAGAGCCACCAGCTGACCCAGAAGAAAAGCATCCCCCGGTGGACTGAGGTGAGAGGGATTGGCCACTGACTTCCTTGCAGATCGGCAGGCCATCTCAGAAGGAAAGCTCTGACTAAAGTAATCCGAGAGGGAATTCACCAGTAGTGGGATCAGACTGCACCGAACACAAGCAGAGCCTTCCTCTGTATTTCTTTCTTTATCTTTTTTTTAAAGATCGGTTATAGCTCGTGTAACAATCTATACATCAATTGTATCAAGCATATTTGGACAAATGTGGTCATCATTATTTTCTAAATATTTATATTCTATTTGAGCCCTTGGTATCAACGCCTCTTTTTACCTTCCCTCCTCAACTCCCACCCTCATGACCCTTTGATAAATTATTATTTTCACATCTTACCCCAACCACTGTCTCCCTTGCCCCACAGTTTCTTCCCCCTTCCTCTCCCCACCTTTCCCCTACCCTCCTGGTATTACTACTCCTATTTCTGTTACTGAGGGGCTTATCTGACCTGGGCTCCATGGGTCCTGAGCTCCTTATCTGTACCTGTGTACATGCTCTGACCTAGCCTACAATGAAAGGCAGGATTGGGGTCATGATAGTGGGGGGTGAGGAAGCCTCAGGCACTAGAGGAATA